>NC_081405.1:200492568-200615068 GCF_030272615.1 Cryptomeria japonica | reverse complement strand
AATAAATTATCATTTATTAATTAATACACAAAGAGGACACAATTAGCCAATTAAATAAAACATTTAATTGTGACAAAAGAGACCTAGGATAAATGGAATTAATCCATTTAACCTAAAGAGAAAAGTTAATAGGATTAAATCATTAAACCCTAGAAGAAAGATTAGAAATGAAAGGATGACAATTAGGTCATGACAAAATTGAAGCCAAGAAAAGTAAAAATTGCAATCAAAAGGACAAGATGACAAGAAATGGACATTGATTAACTAATGAAGATCAATGACCAAATGATAAGGATTAACAAAAGGACCAAATTGATTGATGAAAAAAGTAAAAGGATCAATGACTAATCGACCCCAAAATTGACAAAGATTTGATGATTGATTGAGACCGATGACAAATCGATAAAAGATTGATAAAAGGACGACTTGATGAAGGTTGACATGATACTAAGATTGACAATGACCATGACAAATCGATTGCAATTGACAAGGATGATAATTGATCAAAGATTTATTGAAGATGACAAAGATCAAGGACAAAACCCTAATTTGACACCAATAAGGGTTGACGATGTCCTATTAACATGACAAGATGACTAACAATGATAAAGATTAAGGACAAAAACCCTAATTTGACACCAATTAGGATTGACGATATCCAGTTGATATGACAAATTAATTATGACCAAAGATTGCAATTTGAAAATGATATTGACAAGACCTAATTGAGAAATGCAAAAAACACAATTGAAGAGGACAAAATCGTAGAATAATGACAAGATGTTGACAAATGATAAAGATCAAGCATGTGACATAGAATAAAATTTAATAAGATGCGAAAACCCTAAAATAAGTTCACGTGGACATGTTAAAGTATGGCGCCACAAGGATTGACCATTTTTAGACACCTACATTTTGCCCCTTTTTGAGACAATGCAATTTTGAGCGTTGTTTCAAAGAACAATCAAGAAATATGCCCTAGATGATGACAAGGATATATGTATGCCCCCTTGAGGAATTGGCCAGAAAAATCTAGAAAAGAGGCCAATTGATCGATAATGACAAGAGAAAGCTAGTGCTTCGAACGGACTAAAAATCAGATATCGGATGCAGACGATACAAGTGTCGCAAGAAACAAAAGATCGTGACCAATACAACATGAGGAAGGTGCATGTCCATCTAGACATTTGGAAAAGCTATAAAGGGGATGGGAAAGGTGAAAATGACTCATTTGCGCTCACAACCGTATGAGATTTTGTGCTCTAAACAAAGGACCTTGTAGAGAGATGGTGAACATTCCAGTGGCAGATCACCTTGGGGAACATGTACAAAACTTTAGACGATCAGCCGATGCAGTAGCACCGATAATTGGCTCAAAAACCCATATTTTTGTTTTGGTCAATTGCACGTAGATTTAGGACATTGCGGGAGAGATTGTAGGGACTGGGCACCAAAACTACGCCCGTGTGGGTGGGTTATGTGCTTGTGTGGAGGGATCATGTGCTTTTGTGATATGCACAGGCATGAGATTAGCCTACACAAGTGTAGGATTAGCCTGAACATGCGCAAGATTGCCTAGGAAGTAGTTTTGAGCATTGAAAAGCATGCTAGAGAAGCCAAAATAAGACATAGGACAGTGGAGACTTAAAAAGACTAGAATAGGACATAAATGCATCGATGTGACACACAAAACCAATGAAATACACACCTTAGGATAAAACCCTAAAAACTGAGAAAATGGTGTCCCATTGTGAAAATAGGTACGACAACCGCCATTGATCACACAAGAGAACAAACCTGACTGCTTTGAGCTATGCCACAGATTGAGGACAAGAGACTCAGACATGCTAGAGGTAGTAGGATTATAGTATATCACTTTCATGCTTGAGATTAGGACAAACACAGGACTATTGACCGCCTTGGTAGAGTGGTGGCACTCAGAAACATCGTCATTTCATCTCCCCACAGGTGAGGCGATAGTCACACTAGAGGATGTATGGTGCATCCTAAGGATTCTAATTCAGGGGGAGATAGTGATCTATGATCCATCGACAAAGATGGATGTGCTATGCAGAATATTTGAGTGTGGTGCAGATGATATAGACGTCTCAGCAAGAAATTTGTTGGGAGACGATGGTGGTACAGTTTGAAAGATGATATGTGGTGATTGGGGTAGTGATAGCATGTTTGTTAGCACCAGACAAACAAGGGCACGGATTCCCTATAGGATGGGGAAGAGTGCTCGAGTGGATGTGTACAGAGAGTGTGACGTATGCATGGGGATATATTCCCTATAGGATGTGGGCAGATTTCTTGAGCGGATGTGTACAGAGAGTGTGATGTACACATGCTTGCCATGTTATACTTCCAGCTTCACCAGATTGCTTACCATGGTGTTCAGACACTTAGTTGTGGGGTGAAATTACTACATGTATGGGTATTTAAGAACATAGAAGTTTTTAGACCAATTGCAGAGAGGTAGGTTATAGCACACATGCCATACGTATACTTCTATAGTGGTGCATTAAGTCAAGCACCATATGGGTACACATTATATTGGTGACACGAGCTGGATAGACTGAGAGAGTTCACATGGAGACCATATAGAGGGTGCCCTAGATTCTTAGAGGATGATGAGCATCTATCTTACTACCAATAGGAGAGGTACTTGATAGGATGGTTAGTGAACCATTGGAGAGTTATAGATATGTATGTACCCGAGAGGGTGAGATGACAGTTCAGCGAGCAGCAGGATGTACCGACAGGGAGCTCATACTTTTCTCGATCATCTAGAGAGACTAGAAAGTGGGAGAGGATGATACAGTCCCACATTGCTTACAGCGATGTCGCATAGCTACAGCCCAAACAGTGGGATTGGGGGTCAGATGTGGGTGATGTAGGGACTACTAATAGTTATGACAGATGGTTTGCACAGCATCACCCGATACCATTGACAGATCCAGATATCCCAGTTCCTAGGAGACATGGAGACTTCCCGAAGGAGGAGGAGGAAGAGGAAGAGGATGACAAGGAGTATGAGGTAGAGGAGGAGGAGGAGGATGGTTATGAGGAGGGAGAGGAGAAGGAGGAGGAGGAGGATGATAGTGAGGAGGACAATGAGGAGGACAGAGAGGACGAGGAGAGCCCTATACAAGTAGATTAGGTGGAGGATGAACCATTACATTATATACCCATTGGGGATCACATAGACCAAATGGGGGGGCTTCAGACATAGAGGGAGACTATAAGCAGTCAGTATGATTATATTGTATAGCTAGAGAGGGACTAGTTAGCAGCTAACAAGGATGGTTATACAGTAGAGATAGCTAGTTTGAGAGGGACTCAAAAGGGGGGAAATAATTAATTAGATTAAGTAATTCAAGGGATTGGAAAGGGGAAATTAATTAATTAGATTAATTAATTCAAGAGATTGGAAGAAAGAGGGAGGGTTAATTAATTAATTAATTAGCTATGGGGCATGGCTTCATTAATTAAATTAATTTATCCAACAAGTTACTTGATTTTAATTGAATGATATGAATTATTCAACTAATACAAGCGACTTAGGAGATTTGATCTGATTGAATTAATCAGTCAAATTTAAGTGTCTCCATTTTTCCCCTCTTCATGGTGGTACTAGAATAGCATCAGTGCGAAGACAATAAGACACTTATGAAGGAAGAAAAAAGGTGAGAGAAAGAAAATGCTCCAAGTGGACTAATAGATTGCTAGTGTTGCCCCCTCGAGAGGGTGCATGGGGAGAAAGGGGTCGAGTGGTGTCTCAAAAGAAACACTGCCCCAATAGACAGGATAGAAGGCAAGAAGTGGATGGGAAGGGGATAAAATGCCAATGCAATGGAGATGGGGATGGAAACATCATGCAGCATGAGCACCTGCAAAATGAGACATCATGTAGTACTTATTTTGATTTAGCAGTGTCTATGAGTCACCAGGGTATAAGGAACCAAGGTGAAATTTCATGGCCAATGCATGGATTGACACAAATAAATAGACACACGAGCTAGTCTAGCACCACACAAAGTTACAAACACCCTGCAGGAAACGGTGCTAGAACAACCACAAGCAAAAGACATGCCCCAACGTAACATGAGATAGCCAAGACCTCATGAGGATACAAGAAGGAACACATCCAAAAGACATGCCAAGAAAAAACCAAAAGCAACAAGATCACATCATGGGCCTTGTTATTCCTCACACACCATTATATAAAGGATCGTGGCGACAAAGAGGAAACGGGACTCAAGGAGCTCAAAAAGATAAACAAAGATAAAAAAAGAATCAAAGCCAACATGAGGGCCTCAAAACTGATTTGTTGAGGATTTGATGTTATCTGACTTGAGGAAGGATACATTCTGCATAGACTAATGATGGGTGTTGTTGATGTGAGAATGATATATCTCGAAACAATACCAAGATAAAAAAATTGATGATGATGGGTTAACAAAAGATACCTAATACGATCACAATGACAATGATTCTCTGGGATAATTGTTGATGAACCAGCTAATAGGATATTATCCCAACAAACACGAATGACACTATGTACAAGACACTATTTACAAGATGTAAAATAGCTATGGATGATAGAGAAAGACCTAGGGATAGGTACGATGTTTCCCTAGTCAAGATGAAAAGTCAAGAGAGATTGATGATTGATGGGGTGTTGTTGATGTGGGAATGATATATCCCAAAACAACACAAGGATTAGGAAGGATGCATCCTGATGATGATGATTGGATTGTGATTCAGGCTTGCAGCAAGGCAAGGAACAAGACCAAGGATATGATTGGATGATTAGATTAGCATTTGATCTTGGATAGATAAGGAATATGGATAGGATTTGAATACAATTGGTATATTGCAAGGAGAATATGGATTGATCAGTTGGATGGCATTTGATAGCATGGGGGTAGCCTCGAGCTAGATACCAATGACAAGGGATGCAAGAGGTGGTGGAATGATATGAGAGAAGGGATGAAAGGATGGAGGATAGGTTGAAAATGATTTAGAGATGGAAGTATTGTGGATGTGGTTGGGAGATGAAAGGATGAGGGATGAAGGGATAGAGGTAGATGCGGATTGGGAGAGGAACCAGTTATGGATGAAGGGATGTAGGAATGGGTAGATAAGGATAGGTGGATGGATCGGGTTGTGGATAAGATGATGGAGGAAATGGGAGATAAGGATTGGTGGGTAGATGGATATGATAAGATAATTGACAGAGGGATAGGAAGCTGAGGGAAGTGGATGGAAGATAGGGTGATGGGTGGATAGGAAGGTGAATGGAGAAAAGTGCGATAGGTAAATGGAGACCCAACAGTGTTGAAAGCATGTATACATGGTCGCCTTTTATTTTTATAACGATCCAAGAGAGGATGGAGGAAGTGAAATGGATTGGATATGATGGGTATGGTAGGCAGATGAGATGGAGGAGATGATGGATGAATGGGTAGAATAACTTGCCCCCAAGTACGGAGAGAAAAAGGATGAGGGGAATTATGCATGATTCCTATTTTCTAGGTTTTCATCATGGTGCTTATCCAAGGTGCCTGTTTCCCAAGTTTTGACCATTGGACGAATTTTTTTTTTCTTTTTTTTTTCCTCTTTTTTTGTATTTTCTAATTTTTTGGAGGAAATTTTGTGGATGGAGAGGGATGAGGATAAATGGATTTGGAGCATAGGTGAAAAGGGATATGGATGAAGGACTCAAGCATCAAGTTCCATATCAAGGTAATAGGAGCCCATTTGGAGTGATCATTGGATGTTGGTATAACTTTATTAGGAATGGGTGGATTATGCAAAGGCTTAGATTATATGGTTTTGATGGGGGATGTATGTGGTGTAAGGGATATGGTAGTGTAAAGTGTTTGGATGGAATGAAGGAAAGTCATTGTGATGGGGGGATGTTGTCAGGACCAACATTAGCACATGTTGTGGGGGATGTGGTATGAGTAGAGGGGAGATGGATGTAGCTTGTGGATATAATGGAGGAATTGTGATAGGTAGCTTTGGGACATAGAGACCCAAAATAGACTCAGGATATGGAGGGGGCAAATGTTTAGCTGGTGGACTAGAAACTTTGGATGCCATTGTAGGTTTTTCATTTTGATGTATTGCTTCTTTTTTATTTGGGATCCACATTGTTTTTGCATTTGCCTTAGTGGGCCTTTGTGGCCTTTGACATTCATTGAATTTTTGTATCAGCTTTTACTTTGTGGGAGCATATCTCTTTGAGTGGACATGGTCATCTTTATATTGTTGTGGATGTACGTCTTTATGCTTTTTTTATTTGGCATCCAAATTTTCGCTAGTAGCCTTGGAAGCAGTGTGAAAAGGTGTAGGAGATGAAGGGAATATGGATGAACTGATGGATGTAGGATGTAGGATGGAATATGGGGATATGTGCCTTTGTTGATGCTAATTGGGAATGAAAGGAGCAGGGGTTTATGATGGGTGATGGAGATAAGGGATCTGTGTATGGAGAGATAAGGAGGAAAAGATGGAGGATGGGATTTTGGGATATAAGAGCCCAAAATGGATTTAGCATGTGGGGGATATATGAAGGTAGATATTGGGATATAGGGACCCAAAATAGATTTAGAGGATGAAGAAGGAATATGGATGGTTGTTTTGGCTTTATATAATGGAGGAGGGGGAATGGTGATAAATGATTTGGAGTTTCGATGGGGCGATGTGATTGTGTGTTTGGAAGCATACTTGGATTTTTCATTAGTTGTACCTACATTTTTGGATGTGGTGCCTTGGGATACGTAACTAAGACCATGAGATCCTATATGTGCTTTGACATGGATGGGCTCCAAAGTACCTTGCTCATGTAGGCCTAAGCGTTTACCTTGATAGTTCATTTTTTTAAGTATTTTATCTAAACTCAGATACTTGTTCTCTGAGTAACAAGATGTGAGTCCATTATTAGATGGAGGAGTATAGGTGGTGTATACGAGATGTTCTTTTGCTATGAGTGAACTGCCAAGGATGAATGTAAGCAAACCAAGGGGATAGAGTGATGGTGGTGGGATGGTTTGGATAGGAGGAAATGGAGGATCAAGAAGTGGAGTATATGGAACAAGAGGATATTGACTTGGATGAGAGGATGATAAGGGCTCTTGAGGTGGAGAAGTCAAAATGGTTGGATCTTGATTTGGATCAATAATTTTTTTTACATACTTTGAAACAAGATCTTGGAATCATGGGATTGGTGTGGATGGTGTGACAAGTGGTGAATGGGTAGACTCTTCAAGTGGAATGGATGAAAGGATGGGAGGTTATTTGACTTGGGTAGATGGAATGGATGGAAGGATGAGAGGTTCTTCAATTGGGATAGATGAAGTGGATGGAAGGATGTGAGGTTCATCAACTAGGGTAGACAAAGTGGATGAAAGGATAGGGGATTCACCAAATGGGGTAAATGAAGTGGATGAAAGGATGGGGGATTCACCAAATATGGTAGATGAAGTGGATGAAAGGATGGAGGATTCACCAACTAGGGTAGATGAAGTGGATGAAATGATGGGGCATTCATCAGATTGAGTTTGAATGATGGTAGGAGTAGGTGATGGGGATTGCGGTTGAATGGATCTCAATGGATGGAAGGTTTTTTATGGTGTTAGGAGGTGTGAGAGGAATGATAGTTGTGGGAGTTGAAAGTGAAGTTGGTGGATTGGAGGAGGGAATGGAGAGTAGAGGATTCTGATAGGATGAAGTGGATGGTGGTGGATTAAGGTAGGATGAGGTGGATGAAGTTTTACTAAGGTAGGATGGTGCAAATGAAGATCTTTTAGTGTATGATGGAGTGGAATATGGTGGATTTAGATAGGATGAAGTGGATGGTGGTGGATTTAGATAGGATGGAGTGGATGGTGGATTAGGATTGGATGGACGATTGAGGTAGGATGTTGGATTAAGATTGGATGGAGGGTTAGATAGGATGGAGGATTGAGGTAGGATGTCATGGAAGATGGTGGATTGAGGTAAGATAAAGGATTAGGATTGGTATTGTGGATTGTGTAATGGATTTGGGGATAATGAGATGGTGGATTTAGATTATGGATGTAAGTGGCGGTGTTGTGAGGAAAAGATGGAGGTATGGATGTTACATATGAGGGATATGTGGAGCTGATGTATGAGGGAGTTGTGGGTGGAAGACATGATGGATTTCTCTTTGTCAAAAGTGCGATAAGGATTATGTGAGGATGAACATGGACAAATGGTAGGGTAGATAGGATGAACAATTGGATTTTGGTATTTGACACTTGGTGCAAGATTGCTAAGGATGAGGGCATCAAGATTTTCAATTTAATATTCATCTTGATCAACCATACCATTAAGATTTTCAATTTCATATTTGTCTTGATCAACCATACCCTCATCATCATCAGAATGTGATGCATTCGAAGAAAATGAAGGATGATCAAACTCATCATAATAAAATTGTGACATGACGATTAGTTGATGAGTTGGATAGAGATGAAAGATGAAAAAGAATGACAGACTAAAGCTCAAAATAGGATGAATGACAAGATCATACTAGAATGGGGACTAACTATGAGGAAGTTGAAAAGAGGATGAGGTTTGATGTTTGATTTTGGACATTTGATATTTGGGATTGATGACCTAGGAGGAAGGCAATGATGACGTGAATTAGGAGATGAGAGATGATGATGGACGATAGTGATGATGCAAAAATTAAGACAAGGACAACCAATGTGATGACTTAAAATCAAGATTACAAAGGTGACCATGCAAATCAAGACCTTAAGAGAAGATAATAAAGATGTAATATTTGCAATGATGACTAAAGTTATGGCCAACAACCAAGATGATAAGAGTGACCACGCAAGTCGAAGACCCTAGTGGATGATAATGAAGACGTCAAATTTGAAATGATGACCAAGATGAATTGACTCGACACTCAGGTAATTTTGATAGAATAACGAGACAATTGACACAAACTTATTATAATGAGAGGACAAATTTGTTGAAGGACAAGACAAAACTAGGACCTATTGAAGTGAGATGTTTGATGTTTTGAATTAATTTTTGACATAAAATATTTCGACACCAAACACAACAAACATGCGAGTATGAAAATGAAAAGAAATCATGCACTTCCTAGGATATTCAAAGAGAATACTTGTAGAATCCCCTAGCCTAGAATACCATATTCAATAGGATAGATAGAAGCTTGGCGGCACTGGCTCCACTCCATGACACACACTTCTTGGACATGCCAAGCTTCAAATTTTTAAAGATCCTAAGATCTCTAGAAATTTTCTATCTCAAATTGAGGGGTACATGAGGGGTATCTTCGGCATGCACGTATCACAACACCTAAGCCAACAAGTAGAAGGATTGGGGCCACTATAACAATGGTTCGTAGTAATTTTCTGATGGATCCAGTCCAACAATGAATTTGTGAAGAAAGCCACTTAAGGCTCTAATTGAGCTTATCAGTGTAAAGAAGGCCTCCACATACAATGAATTCACTCAACACTCCGGCCATTTGACCAAGTATTTGTATAGCGGCTCAAAAAACATCGCTTGAGGTCACGTTGGGAGAGATGATGTCCCCAACGTGCCCTAGTTTTGAAACAATCCCTTAAGGTGATGAGGCCCCCAAGAGGTGTTTCGCTACTAAAAAGAAAAATGGGTGTTGTTAATCACCTTTATCTTCACCCAAGTTCCACGAAGGTGAGGGAAGGTGAGGGGAGAGGATACTTGGTGTAATAGTTGGTCCACCCTATGTGCGCACAAGCATGCCAAACGCAAAATACACTTGATTCATTTTAATCCTCAATTGAAAATGTTGTCTAACTATTAGACATTCGGTTTGAAAATATAGTCTTCGACAACATCTTGCACCAAATATGTTACTAGTTTCAATGTAAGTCTTCGGCCAATCGAAACATCTTTGTAATCCTTGCCACATTCTGCAGACAAACCATTAGTAGCAGAAATCAAAATTACAACATCAAATATTTTTTATTTATTTTTATTTTTTTTTTGGAATTTTCTAAAATTGTAAACCTGCTAAAAATGGAAAACTACCAGAAATGGAAACCTTCCAGATTTAGAAACCTACTAAAAATGGCAACTTGGTCAAAATAAAAACCTGTTTAAATTAGAAACTAGCCAAAAATGAAAACCTACTAGATTTAGAAACTTGCTAAAAATAGAACCTTCCAAATTTAGAAACTTGCTAAAAATGACAACCTGCTAAAAATGGAAACTTTCTAAAAATGGAAACTTTCTAAAAACATAAGTTCGCTAAAAATGAAACCTGCCAGATTTAGAAACCTGCTAAAAATGGCAACTTGTTAAAAATGAAAACCTGCTTAAAATAGAAACCTACCGAATTTAGAAACCTGTTAAAAATGGAAACATATTACATTTAGAAACTTGCTAGAAATGGAAACCAGCCAAATTTAGAAACCTGCTAAAAATGGCAATCTGCTAAAAATGAAAACTTGCTAAAAATAGAAACCTGTTAAAAATGGCAACCTACAAATAAAACTAAATCGACCCGTGAAGTGGGTCCCATCGGGTGTGCCAAAAAATGTGTGAGGGAAAATTGTGATCGAATATGAGAGATTGAAAATCCTATGATGATAATCAAGCAAACACAATTAGCTCAAACACCACAAGATTAGGATGTTGAAAAGAAAGTAAATGAAGTATAAAAACATAAACAAAAGAATCCAAACTCCATTTTCGATCTTTGATTTGATTACCCCATGGTAAGATGTGTGCTCATGACTTAGCTTGTGCTCAATATTGCTCCATGATGTGCGATTTAAGGATGAGATTCAAGATATGAAGATTGGATGAGGGGATATGAGGATGAAATTCTACATTATGATGGTGTGATTGCAAAAGGGTGGATAAAATCTTGCATTATGACATTATGAGTGTATGAAGGTGGAGGATTTACTTGAAAAAGAAGGGGGATTAAATAGGAGTTGGAAGGAGAGGAGAGGATTGGAAAAATGCAACACTTGTCCTCAAGGAGGACGAGTGAAAATCCTAAGGGTACCATGTGAGATAGGATTCCACACTTGTATCTCAACAAGGGAGGACAAGTATCCCTTAGAGGGCCAAGTGTCAAAAGGGGGCTTGACATGTGTCCTCAAGTACACATGTCCATTTTGGGAGGAAGCCACCCAAAATAGAATACAATTTTTTAATATTAAGGAAAATAGGGAATTTTGTGTGTGCACACACATGTGAGGGGAGGTTAGGATAGGATAGGATAAGGTTAGTCAAGTGGTTAGAAGTTAGGAGACATGTCACTTAAATGAGATTGTTTGAATTAAATTAATTCAAATAAGGGGATGAGAAGGGGGAATTAATTAATTGGATTAATTAATTCGGGGAATTGGAAAGGGGGAATTAATTAATTTGAGGGATTGGAAAGGGGGGAATTAATTAATTAGATTAATTAATTCAAGGGATTGAAAGAGGGGAATTAATTAATTAGATTGATTAATTCAAGGGATTGGAAGAAAGAGGGAGGATTAATTAATTAAGGGATTAATTGATTAATTGGCTATGGGGCATGGCTTCATTAATTAAATTAATTTAGTCAACAAGATACTTGATTTTAATTGAATGATATGAATTATTTAACTAATACAAGCAACTTAGGAGATTTGATCTAATTGAATTAATTAGTCAAATTTAAGTTTCTATAGTTACGATTCTATATGCAATGTCGATTAATTGATTGATAGAATTCAGTAAATGCAGTATAGTAATGTTTATTATGTGTATAACCATTTGATAGGCTCGTGGTCTATGATAGAAATTTGAAAAATAACAATTTAAGATTTGTGAACATAGTAGTAATATGTTCTTCCTAGTATATATATGAAAAGGAAATTGATTAGCCTTTGTAATCTATACTATAAATAATTTTAATGTTGAAATGCAACCAAACCACAATTTACTAGTGATTGCTACAAGATCATTTGTTAGCACTGATTGAATTTAAGAATGTCTTAGAAAGGTTTTGATCATGATATAAAAAAATTGATCTCTTATTGTTGTGCATACTTAGTGTGTACCTGAATCACTATACATTAAGAATGGGTCAAGCTTTACTCTTAGATATTAGTATTTTTTTATAATGTTCCAAGATTAGAACAATCTACATACCCTATTAGAAATCTTATATGAGTTAATCATGTGTAAGAATTGGCATGTATCCTTTCAAGGTGGATTAAATCTCTTTTTGAAATAAATTAACATCATCATTAATGAATAATGGACAAGGCCAATATGGCCATTCACTTCACAATTTAGGAAGAGGTTCTTAACTATGAAATGACAATAAACAATATTTAATGGATCAAACAATAAGTAATCAATTATTCTTCAATCTTTTAGTGTGCTCCTGAAATGTTAGGTCAGTGTTAATTCCTATTCAACGGAATGGGAAAATTGTTAGTAATTACCTAAAAGTATAACTGTTAACATACTCGATAAGGATCTTCCATAAGGTTAGTGATGACCATTAGTGTCAATAGACATTAATCAATTGGATTTTCTTGTCAATTAGTAAATGAGTGAGTCATTTGGGCTTGGTATTTTTGTGCAAGTTGAGTAAGGGTGGTGAATACTAATAGCACACTAATTGTGCTTGCAACTTTTAAACCTTGTCCAAGGTGGCACAATGATTTCCATGCAACTATCAGTTCACATGAATCAGATATACTTCCTAGTTAGATGGTCATGCTAGTTAGGAGGTACCTATAGTGTGTGACAGACTAGATTTGTGTAGGTTCTAAATGTCAGGCTAAGATGGCAACTAGTCCTAGTCCTTGGTATGCACCCTCATGAAGGGTAGGGCCACTTCCATAAGGTTTGTGGGGGATCACCAAGTCTATGGTTGAAGGTAAATCCCTTGATGATGCTCTCCCTCTCCACAAAAATGTTGAGACTTGTAAGAGTTAAACCATATGAGTAGCATATTGTTTAGTAATCTCTAATCCTTCCTCTTTCTTAAAGTATAAATCCATGTTTCTTGTTATTATGTATCTTTTCTCAATTATGAAAGATTCACTTTCTTGCATGTATTGCTCAAATAAAAGCTAGTTAGTTTTAGTTTATACTAAACTACAGTTAGACAATTAGATAATTTCATTTTTCAATTGAAGCAATTAGTTTCTTTCTTTCAAAAAAAACATAAATCCTATTATCTAGAAAGTTATTTTCTTTCATTTAATCATTTTAGATTAGAATGTAACACTAACATTTGTGCATAACCATGACATAAATGCGATGATAAACTTGGAATAGAAGGGGAACAAATACAAAGGACACATAGATCATCCCCTCAGCACCCACAAATAATAATTGGGAGAAAAAACATGATTTCATCCAAATATGTATATGCAAATCACAACTAACATATTCTAGAAAACATACATTTACAACCAGATATAACAAAGCAAAAAACAAAGAAGGATTGCAAATTCACACAAGAAGATTTACAATCAATAAAGATAATAAAAAAACACATAGATTTAAATTATCTCTTTATTTCTTTGATAAAACAAAGAGCTCAAAGACTTCCATGTCTCTTTACTAAAGATTATGTATAGAAAGAAAATATACTATTGTATTAAGTCTCTTTACTAAAGAGCTCAAAGCACTTCTAGAGAAAGGAGGAGGACAATACAAGGACTTAATACAATGACAGCCCAAAACCACCAGCTAACCTTAACCACTAAACATGTGCTTGCTTTTATAAACTAAAGATCACACAAATACAACTAGTAGTAAAGTAAAACCATGTGCTAACTAACCTCTTGATCCCACATTCAATATTGAGTACTAAGTTTTCTCTTTTTTAATTATCTTTCACCAATATTAAATAATTACAATATAATATTACAATGTTACAACACAATATCACAGTGGCCTTGAGAGTATTCCAAAGGAATTACTACATGTTACATGTCCATGTGCAACATCACATAATAAATAAAATATTACAACTATATATTATTATGCAAGGTGTACAACACCTTATTTCCCAACATTGTCCCACTTCTTGTATATACTGCATAAGGGTCAATCAATAAAACACATCATCATAGCCATACATGTAATCACATGAATCTCCAACATGCTCTCGTGCTCCATCAAGATACCTAAAATAAAACCAAGTGACCGCCATCTCAAGCAAGAAATCATCTCATCCTCCAACATGCCAGCCATGGAAGAAAAGGAAATATCAAGGTAAAGATGCACCAATCTAAGAACACAAGCATAAAATCCAATGTAATAACAAAGGCCCAAAGTTGTTGTCATAAAGTAAAAACCCACATGATCAAAAATGACATCGACAACACATGTCAATACATCCAACCATCCATATCTCCTAAGTATTAAAAACATTAGTAAATTCATGCCAACATCATAGAAAACCATAAACTCCAATCAAACTCCTTGTATCAATACCTATCAATGAAGTACATACATATCTAGGAACTCCCATTGCATGGGTAATACCAAATCCAAAATGAATCTCAAAGAATATCAAGTCTACCAATAATTTCTTGTATCAAGGTGTGATAAGTAAATCAAAATATGTAGTACCAAGAATAATCACAATGATCCACACATGCAACGCAAATGCTGCATACTTTCTGACAATATGTCACTGTCCTCCCAAAACATGAGAGAAAACATATAATGAAGAGAGACAAATGTAAACCATAACATGTCCTACCAACACCTCAAATAATCAATGCTTTGGTAAATATGATCTCCTCCATAAACCCTAAATGAAAAGACATAATAACACCCAAAAACCATGTTCAATCTTTTAAATCAAACATACATAAGTATCATGTAATGCCAACATGGATGCAAGCCTCCCTTAACCAAGAAGATCAAACTCATAATAACCATTCCCAATGAAGTAAATGATCCTACTAAATCATCTCCTAATATCCTCATAATGATATCATAAAAAAAACATATGCACAAGAAGATAATGAAAGGCAACATCTCTCAAACGAATCCTCCAAAACCAACAATCTCCATATCTCAAGATCCATATCTATGAAAGATAAGCATTAATATAATGCACCTAAAATGAATAAATGGGTAGCACATATCAAGTAGTAAACCTTTTATTAGACCAAGAGCGGGGAATAAGAATGTCATCAAGCTATCCAAGTCATAATGACTTACTCTAAGAACAATGTCCTCTCAATTCTATACCAAGTGAATGCTCCTTGGACTTCCTACTGAAACAACAATCATCTCAACACATGTCTATAATCACAAGAGAATACCAACATCTCCTACATCTACATATATCCATGAGAACTTGTAACCAATAAATCCATGCCAAACTCCAAATGCAACATAACACCATCATGAACTATCAAGCAAATGATCATGTATCCAATACAAAAAGAACCACCAAGATCAATGTCAAAGATCCAAACATGGAATTCGGAACATAAACATGACAACATGATCTAACAATCTCCTTCTAGGAAATTACATGCTCCATATGAATAAATCAAATAACTATACCATGTCAAAACTCTAAACTAGTAATCAAGAGTATACCATAGCATAATAGCAACAATCATAAACATGTCAAATGAAAGCATAAACCACAACTCAACCAAAGACTCCAAGATTCCTCCATGACTCTAACATGTCAACATCCTCAATCATCATGAAGATAACCATCCTCTACCTGTGAACTTGAGAATGTGAAAGAACCTTTGGCAGCAATATAATTCAAGAACTCCTCCAACATTTATACTCTAAGAATATTATCCACCATCCAATGGTGAATCCACATTACTAGCATCAAATCCCACTTAACCATGATGCCAAGTCACACATGGCATTGTGGCAACCATCTCCTAATAAAGAACATAATAGTCTACACACATACAACTAAAAAGTTAATAACACCAAGTTTAACCATAAACTCCAAGCTAGTAAGATACATACAACCACCAATCAAGAATCAATCCTACACCACCAATACATCAATGTCAAAATCTCCCACTGAAAGTGTAACCAATGAATAACCAAGCTATCATGACATAATGATAAACCACATGCTACAAGACAACAACTATCTAGGTACTATAAACATCATCCATCCTCACATCTCAAAACAAACATACCAATACATTAATGACCATAGATAAGGCCAACTAACAAGTATGCACCACAATAAATCAAATGCGGTGGGTATAAACACTCCATATTTGAGTCATTCAACTGCAACTAAATAGGTGATCAGTCCATACATCTACACAACTCATAGACCAAACACTGAAACATGCAAACTCATCATCACATTAGTAAATTGCAAACTGAGATATCAAAGAGAATAATCATGTAGACCACATGACTCAAACACCAAATCAACATTCGATCTAATTTTCTAAACATGTCCAGACTCAAGTATCATAGTCAAGAAACCAAATAAACATCAAGGAGATACTCAACAATCTCCTAACATCAAACCAAATCACCACAAACATGAACATGTTGTGTCAATGCCAAAAGTATACCTACATAACCATGACACCATAATCATCACCAACGTTGCACCTGCATCCAATTTTCTCCCACATGAGACTCCTAGTATCAAACCATGTCCAACTATGTCCTCAAACAAAAAATAAACTATGTACCTATCACCATCAAATTCTAACTTGGAAAAACACTTGTAAATTTGTACCATGGAGAGCCAAATCTAATAATCAATTATAGCATCATAAATATCTTATAAAAGCATGTACTCCCTCAAGGTTTTGCCTCTTGACTCGTTCAAATGCCCATGTAATCGCACCCTAAATCATAGGCACCTACAAGCGATCAACCAAGTACACCCCTCTCCTGACTCGTCAAACTAATAAAATAGTATCATCATAATATAGTCTCCAACACCTATTCGAAAGTTAAAATGTGATTATGTATGCAAAAGTTATGACCAAAAGTATGAAATAGAGAACATGTGGCTTCTAGGCTCTAAAAACATATTAAAATGGAAAAATAAATGAATCAAACTTATACCATGGTGTAATTCTCAAAACCATCTTTTTGATAAGTATAAGAAGTTCAAAATCCAACAATTTGGGTGAAACTTATGCTCATTTGAAAAAACAGCTAGTTTGACTATATGAACAAGTCAAAGGTGGACCCCACTTTATATTTTCATTTTTAATTTTCAAAAATTTTGAAATTTATTTTTCCATATGAGTTTGGATCAACAATGTAAAATAAATTAAATTTTCATTTCATAGGCTTTAAAGTGGATGGGGTGATTAAAATTTTAAAACTTAAGAAAATCTTAAAGGGCTTAGAAAATAATGCTTCATACTCACATACATTTAATCCATTTCCTACATAACCCATAAGAGAAAAGCATGCATACAAGCTCACAGAATCGCCA
Organism: Cryptomeria japonica; assembly: GCF_030272615.1. Taxonomy (NCBI): domain Eukaryota; kingdom Viridiplantae; phylum Streptophyta; class Pinopsida; order Cupressales; family Cupressaceae; genus Cryptomeria; species Cryptomeria japonica. The sequence goes on along the minus strand of NC_081405.1, from coordinate 200,597,589 downwards.
TTATACAAAGATCAAATAGACAAGCCACAAGATAACACAAAATATACCCTAGGAAAACCCTTCTAAGGGAAAAATCCAACCTTTGAAAATATGCATACTCCATTGCATTAATCAACCATAAAGCAATAAAAAACACTTACTGAGTTACAATAAATACTCTCGAACCATCAAACCCTCCAATTCATTCCCATGTTTCCAAGCATGAATCCACACATCCGATGCCATCCTCCACAAATACAATCCTTCGAAGGATTCAATACAATGACAACCCAAAACAACCAGCCAAACTTAACCATTAAACATGTGCTTTGAGAAAACACATGTAGACCATTATTTGTCCCCACCAAGACCTATCATGCCAATAACCATAATTCTAGGTGCAAAGAGAATGTCAAACAATAAGGAACACAATCATCTACAAATATGTAAAGTTGATTCATCTAGATGATACTTTTGTGTAATGAGATGACTCTTGAATATTACCTACATCAATCTACCTATTTCCGATCAATAAACAACCTTAGAATTGACAAAACGACAATGGTCCTCCATCAATGAATACTTTATGCAAAAGTTCAAGTGATTTCTCATCATTTAAAAATTTATAGAGGTAAATAAATCCACCTGAACAATTCTTTTGGGTCAAAATTCTAAATCTTTTGCAGTTCTATTGGTAGCAAGACCTCCATCTTAATCAGTGTGCTACATAATACTTGAACACCCAATTTGAGAATACGAGAGTACGAGTACAAGAATACGAGTACGAGGAAAAGATTACGTGAATATTCTTGTAGGGTTAGGTTTAATTTTGTTAAATGGCTTTGTAGGTTGCCCTAAAATTTCATGTTATAAGTGGTTGGAATGAAAAAGGCATTGTAATTGTGTTGTATTATTTTACTGGATAATAAGAAAATATTGGATGGTTGTTTTTTTTTGGATGTAGCCCATCTTGGGTGAAACAAGTTAAATCTTTGTGTTATTTGCATTGTGTTTTTCTTCATCTCTGCATATTTGAATTTGCATATAACTGTTAATTTGTATTTTCTTTGGATCTGCCTAAACCCTAACAAAAATCACTTTACTGTGCAATTTTAAATAACGTATCATACATTGATGCCTAATTCAAAACCCAGCCAAATTTTTATAGCTTTTCTTTTTCTAATTTCAAAGATGGTCTTCAGACTTCAAAGTTTATTTGGAAGGTTTTTAGAGCTCTAAAACTCCTTTATTTGCATGGTTAGGAAGAATGAATCAAAGTCTAACAAGGTTGTGACAACGCCATTGGGCCCTGATGGTTGTTGCAAAACCACCCCAAAATACGATAACGTTCTTAACCTTCAATTTGTTCTTCTTTCTTAGAAGAGTTGGCAATTTCAAAAAAATATTAGAAAACAACATTCATTTCAAGCTCCTCTAACTCTATTTCATCATTAACACATTATGCTATGTTCTTTTCAAACCTAAAATATTGCACATTGACTTTAAAACAATTCATTTTGAAAAGCCTTTTCTTATGCATGTCAGGCCAATTAGAGGTTCTCATAACTACTTCAGACATTGCAATGAGTTTCAAAACCATGTTAAAGTGTCGCTAGATAGCATGTTGGCTTCATTGATGGGTTTTAGAAATTTTGACTGCCTTTGATACATTTATTTTGTCTTCTTTTCTAACTAACCTCCACCAAAGCATTAGTTTGAGAAAAGGGGTTGACAAAGGGATTTTGGCTTTATTGCATGAAATGAAATTCAAACTCTATGGAAATACCAATAGACCATTTTAATGCAACTTTGAGAAGTATACCAGGTAAAGAATATTTGTAGCATTGACTAGGAGCTTATCTTGGCTTTAAAGCACCAGGTTATGACACGTTTAGAAGAAAAATAAAAATTGGCCAAGTTTAAATAGATAGGCCAAAAATATGATTTTATTTTATTTCTAATACAAGTAATATGCTATAAAACAAACATCTCTTATTAAAAATACTATAAAGCATAAAAATTAAGTTATTAAAAATATTTATAGTTATAAATTATTTAGTAAAAAATATAATACATACACAAAAATTTAAAAAAATTAGTCCACATCATCTTTAAACTCTTATTATTTTGGTTGTTATAAGTGACAAAAAAACAAAAGTTTAGTTAAGAATGTTGATTCTAATGTCCCACTTAGAGCAAAAAGTGGGACACAATATTATAGAATCATAGTGTAGAAAGAATTAATGGAAATACTCAGTGAAGTGATTGAAACTCTATAATGTGAACAAGAGGTGGTGGTGGAATTATAGTGCATTTCATGTGAATACATTACTCATTTTACAATATGTCCACATCAAATGCCTAAGTATGAACAAGTGTCAGAGCTACTAAAGTATCAGAATTTCAATGTATATCCCATGAATTTCTCACATTGACAATGCAAACAAATGTAGATGGGGCATCATGAAGATTAGTTATTTCAAATTCATCCATGCACGCAAGATTCTGTAAGGGAACATCACAATAAAAGTTTAAGAATTCATTGTATCCTATTGACTATAGTAATGATAATGATAGGGACAACCAGTGTGCTCTATGTGATATATGATATCTTAAGAAACTATAAGACACATTAGTCTATAGACAATGTCATTATAGTTTGTTCAAATACGTTTATGTTCATGGATATTTTACTTAGGAATAAGTCTAAAGAAATAAGACAATAGATTATACCCAATGCCTTCTTTCAAGGACAAATAGTTCTCTAAATTGACCCTAACAATTTAATCATGAATATGTAAAAAACATATTTGTAACTTTCCTATAATAAAATTATATCTTAGTTCATTATTTGCATAACCTCTTTGACTAGCTATAAACTTTGACAATTTATCATTACTTCTTGTTTATAATGCATGATTGCATGAAACATCCTCACAAATAGAAAATGTCGCTTTATAATCAATATGAATACAAATCTATTGAAAAATGCACATAAAAAGCTATAAAATTTGTTAAAATATAAACAAATAATAAATAAATTGCATCATATTTTTAAAAATATACAACTAACTTTGCAATGCCTATAAGAATATGAAATACAAACAATCGAAACAAAAAGCATACACGTTTCCATTAAAAATATATATATTCAAAAAATTGAAAAAAGATAATCTATACTTGAAGATTCCATCATCTTTGAAAAATTATTTTGAGAATAATGTAGAAAAGGCTCTCCACTTTCAAAAATTTGAATTTTTCCCTTATGAAGGCACAAATATTTAAAAAATAATAATTTAATAAAAGAAAACTCTAATAATTTCCCCCTTTACACCTTTGTTTTTAAAATGACAATTCTCTCCATACCCATTATAATATGTGGACCACCACCTATGGAATAACATAAAAGACAAGAAATTGCCCTACACATCCTTTAAACCAACTCAAAGTAGAGAGGTTGAAAAGTCTGTGTGGTGCCACCACTTACATAATATGTATAGCCTACTTTGAATTTTTCATTTAAGGGAAAAACTAAAATTAAAATGGGCAACCAAATGCTTAAAGAGTTTTATAGAGGAAGATATTATGGGTGTAGGATGGTTGGCATTGCTAGTGGCTATTCAGCAATCTAAAAAAGTAACTTTTAAAATAGAGTGTTCATTTTTTTTCGTAAATGTCTCTTTTGTATGGTTTGTTTTTTAGGTGATTGGATAGGTTCTTTTGTTAGCATGTACTCAAAAAGGTTAGGGACCCGAGAATCCTTGTAAGAGACAAGAAATTGCTCTGCACATCCTTTAAAACAACTCAAAGTAGAGAGGCTGAAAAGTTCGTGTGGCACCACCACTTATATAAAATCTATAGCCTACTTTGAATTTTTCATTTAGGGGAAAAACTAAAATTAAAATGGGCAACCAAATGCTTGTAGAATTTTATAGAGGAAGGTATTATAGGTGTAAGATGGTTGGTGGCTCGTGGCTATTTAGCCACCTAAAAAGTAACTTTTAAAGAAGAGTGTTCAAATTTTTACTTGAAAAGATTAGGGACCTGGGACCCCTTGTACCTCGAGAATACTTTGTGCACTAAAGTTTCATACATTTTTTATTTTATTTTTTAACCTCTTATTTTGTATTGATGGATTTATCTAAATATAACAAAAAAATATAGTGTATGAATAAAAAATATTTCCTTGTTTTTGCATTAAGGTTAAGGTCGTAGAATTTTATTTTTAAATTTTTGTACAAGTTATTTGGAATTTGATAAATTTTATGTCAACTTATAGTCTTGAATTTTTTAGACATAGTCTTATAGTTTGTATTTTAGTAGTGCAATTTTTATAACAAATAACACAAACCGCATCATAGTTGGAAAGCTTTGGTAGATTATAATCTTGGTGATATCCTCTTCAATTTTAAATGTTTTATTTAAGTACTTTAGTTGCAGTTCTACAATCTACATTTTTTATTTTTGTAATTTTGATAATTTTTTTACATATCAATCTCATGATCTTTTTCTTTTTTGTATAGGCACATGTTACTAGACAATTTGCATCTTTATTTTTGTATATGTGTAAAATGACAACACACTACATAGGTGTTCATGTTATGCACTGGTATCTGTGGTTGAGGCTCTAAAAAGGTCACAAAATCATCTCCATAACATGTACTATATATTTTTAATGATATTAACCTGTAATTATTATTACAAAGATAGATAATTTCACTAGTTTCTTATGACTAGATATTTGCATTGAAATTGTAATAGTTCGTTCATTTCCAAGTATAATCTTTGTAAAAGGATAGATCAAATAGTACAACAAAACATCTAATTCATCCTAAAGATAGTGTAAGAATATTGATTATCAAAGAAATCTCATTCCTTCATTAGAATCAATTTTTCTACACTATGTTTATTCCAATATTTTTCACGAACTAAGATGGGACTTAATAAAATAATTTATTTAATATTTTCTCTTGAACCCATGGTAATTTACAGTTTTAAATAATATCAATGGAGGGTACATTAAGTATTAAATTTTTTATTTATTTTTTTAAACACTAAATGGGGTATGGGGTTTCTTATGAAGAGGTTTGTAACCTCTAAAATTGGTAGCAATATTTATGACACCTTGCATATGATGTATAATTGTATAAATCTAGTTAGGTAATCTGGTAATAGTCATAATGGTGAGACTCTTTGGAGGTAAAATGATGAAAATAATATTATTTTATTTATTTTATAATGAAGCTTCATAGATTATTGTAGATTAACTATTTTTAGTGTAGTATGCTTGTGTGTGGTTATGCTTGGTTTTCAAATATAATGTAGGCATTTGTTTATGTTTTATGTTGTGTTTTTTTCTAGTATATGAGTTTTGAAAACCATTCCTTAAAGCTATAGCATTCACATTTCATGTGACTATAATTTGGAAATAAATCAAGTGAAACTCTATGAGATTGTTAGTATTTCTTGTAGTAATTTGGTTGCTATTGTTTTTAATTATGTATGAGCAATTATAAATTTTGAAATAAATATCATAATTGTCACATTTATTACAAAAATAAAATAAAAACATTGTTGTATAAAATTTTCAATCATTTTAATTTCATTTGGTGTAGTTTTCTTGTTAACTAGTTTGCTAGTTTGTATTGGTTTTATGCAGAGTTTGTAATTAAATTTCAATTTACATTTTTTTATTGCTATTGATGCTAAGAAACTAAATAAAATCTCAATTAATGGATAAATATGATCATTATAATAAAATCGTATTTGGAGTGATTTTAGTACATTTTCATGTTTATGTGTTGAAGATTAGTTATCATTATGTGTGGAGATTTGTTGTAAATGGTGTCAAATTTAGTAGGAATATTACAACACCACTTGTAAATTTAACAAGAATTGTGTAGAAGGGACTATAGATGGTATTTTTTATATGAGAACAAACATAGAGGATAGTGAACAAAAAGAAGCATTATTGCTCTTTAGAGATACCACTATTCAAAACAACATGAAGATGTTCAACTTTTCTCTAATTCGTCATAGTGATCTATTCTCTCCTACTCATATTGCGTGAATTTTTACTCTATAAAAAGTTTGAGATTCCTGATTCATCTTATAAAATAAATTATTATGTAAATTGTCATATGAAATTCAAGCCATGAGTTAGTGTAGGATATTATTTATCCCCATTGTTTAATGTGTATTATCCCTTCACATGGATTATTTCTCACTTGGAGTTAAAATTTATTAGGTGTGCTAGTTTTGTGGACTTAGCTAGCCAATCTCATGGAGTTATCTTGCTAGTCTTATGGATTTAACTGACCACTAGTCCTTGCTAGTGAGAGTCAACTACCTAGCCTTCTCCACTACTCTTGATAGTAGTTGTACTTTCTTTTTCTTATTTGTACATATCATTCTTGTCTTAAGCGTATGCTATATTTTCAATTTCTCATGTTCTCTTTTCATTGCATTTATATGTTTTTCATCTCATAGGCTAGAGTGTGTTCTTGTTCATCCTTGTATGACTAGATCTTATACTAACATTAATTATTTTTTAAAAATCTACATGGTATTAAAGCCATTTTATATTTAAATGATAATAGTTTAATATTTTGTGAGTTTATTTCATTGAACTCACATGTTTCATGTGAGTTTTGGTTATTATGGATTATGTTTTTGAGGGCTTATAGAGGCCATGTATGATCAATTTATGGCCAATCTATAGTGGTGAGGTTGATTTGGGTGATTGAAAGGTGAGATTCCTTAATGCATCTACCCTTATACTATGTTCATTGATTAAGAGTGATCCATGAGAAGGTTCAATTATGTATAAAGGGTAGTGTTCAGGGATGTTTAATGAAGGGAAGATACATATATAAATTCTATTTTGCATGGTGCACTATTTTTTATTCCCCTGATTGACAAATTTATTTTTTTGTGAAGGGTTGATTCAATTCATCGTAGGCTAATCACATTCCTTGTGGAGGGTAACTAATTATAGGAGATTCATTTCATGTTGAATCTAATCGACATGGATAGGAAAAAGTCCCACTAGACCCATGAAAAGAAGAAATAGACAAACAATTTAATTATTTTCTGGCAAGCTCATCTTGGTTGAGCTACGATCCCATTATTATAAGGTATGATTTCTCATTTTGAAAGTGTCTATTATAGGCATCTATTTGTAGGTGTCAAAACTCAACTTGCACATCCTTTTGATACAATTATTAGAAGTATTATTTTAATGTAGATCATGTGAGGAAAAATCAAGAATTGAGTAGTAGGTAAGCCAATGTCACCCATTACAAGTGGAAGATAAGTAATAATAGCATATCGACCCATGAATATCTTCCAGTATTTTTTAAGACTAAATATAGGTATTTGAATGTTACATGAAAACTCAATCTGCATAAAATCATGTCGATTGACATTTTTTGAAGGTAAGAAGTTGTGCATAGGTTCTTGGAAACCTTTAAAAGTTTTGTTAGTTCATATATTGTTGTGTTGAAGACCAATTAAAGGATGATCATAGCATCAAGGTGAGCATGGGGCCAATCTAGATAGTAGAGGGAAAATGCAATGTGAAAGGACTACATGTGAAAGTGGGTATCACCAAGGTTGATCTATTGAACCATTAATGTATGAAAAACCTAAAAAAAATTATCTTATGTTTAGAGGACCAAAATCCATGTGTTGTTCTATTTAAATATAGGTAGAGCCCAAGCCTTAGTTTTTTATTGTAGTATAGATAATTTGTTGTGGTGATGGTAATTTCTTATTTGATTTGAGTTTAGTGTATAGAAAAGCAAGGAAAACCTATGTTATCCTAATCTACATTCTACATACTATTGAAGGTGATCAAGCAGGGAAGTGGGGTTTTGAGTAGGTTGAGAGGTGTGAGTAGGATCTTGAGATGATCACGTGTCACCTAAATTGGGAACCAATGTGGAGGTTGTGAGGAGTTATCTTGTAGATGTGTATAGGAAAATCTAATTTTCCATTTCTTTTGTTGGCATGTAAGGCACTCAAACTTTTTGTTTCTTTCAAGACTTAAGATTTTTTGTTTTACATATGAAGGTGTGATCCTTCCTTTATTTCATGTGAGGGTATGATTTTTATTTGTCTTTTCATGTAACATGTGTCAAATTAAACCTAAAGGTGTGTCCTTTTAAAAAAAATTTAAAGGCAAGTTAAATTCTTTTGTGTCAAATTAGAAAATATAGGCCAACATCGCATTGAAATTAGAAAGTACCTTTTTCATTCCATTTGGATTTGTCTAAGCACTACAACATATAAAATGACAAAATTTTGGGGGATCCAATACTAAATCAAGAGGGGTTTTTTGTGTTATGTTTTGTGCACTTCCTACTTTCCTTTAAAAAAAAAAATTCTACATTCTAAATTTGTGTACTAATGTATCTTAAGTTTGGAGCCCAATAAAACTAGCACACTGTTAGCATCCTTTAATTATCATGATGGCAACCTAAAATTACAACTTGTGTTAAAGAAAAAATGGTTGTATAGGGTAATATTGGGTAGTGGGAAAGAACTTAATAGCAAGGAGTCTAAATAAAAATGGTTTAACAAGTGTGATGAAGCCCTTGGGTTTCTATGTTTGAATGTAGCTTCTAAACTTGTCTTTAATGTATAATCCTTAAACACACTAAATAAAGTTTGGGTTGCACTGGAATTTTTTGGGGGAAGGTAGATGAAATGAAAGGTCAAGATTTAGAGAATAAGTACATAAGTTTGATCTGTAATTCCTTTGACACCCTAGAGGACTTCTTCGCCATATTGAAATTACTAAGTTTATGGTTAAAATGATGTTAAGTAGAGACAAAAAAGGCATCAATTAGTTCTTTGTATACTCTCCCAAATAGCTCTTGACTACTCTATGTTTGTTTCTACATTCTACTCCACCAAAAGGGCTCTTAGGATAGCATAGAAGATGCCTTCTCTAGATAAACTCATTACAAACTTGACTACAAAGTAAGATTAGTAATATAGATATCCACATTGAAGTCTTCAAATCCATAAGCCCTCTTTGTTGGGAATAGAAAACAAAGAGATTCAAACAATAAAGGGAAGAATTAAAACATGTTAGAAATTGCATGCAGAAAATATCAATTATATGCAAATAAAGATTAAACAGAGGAATGAACAACATATAAATAATAACAAAGAGGAGACAATTTTAACGTGGTTCACCCAAACTTGGGCTACGTCCACCAAACGGAGAGTCCAATATGATTATCCAGTAAATCAAACCGATTACAGCCAATAATCCCTTGCAACTCAATAATGCTGCAAAATGCTACAAAATTTTCTACAGCAAACCCTAACCCTTAGACTTTCTATCAAGACTTATGTCAGTTACAAAATTAGGGTTACAACATTTCAGCCAATATAAAAATAACACTCGACACCTTTATAAAATATGGGGGGAAACTACACCGATAGAAGTAGGGAAAAATTAACCTTTGAGTCTAATTAGGCTCCATATAACAACAAAACACTTAGAAAGATGACAACACCAAGAAATATAAAAAAATAGAATCCTCCAAAACCAACATGAGAAATTCAAAATAGGAGAAACCTAAGAAATAAGAATTTAAGTGTTCCTATTACATGAAACTCGGGAATAATGAGCATAAATACACAAAAATAAAATTGACCACCTCTCACATATTCTTAAGTACAACATAGGAGTCCTTGAATTTTTCAAATAATCCTCTTCAAATTAAGAATGTAGTAAGGAAGATGAATAAGGGAAAGATAGAACTAAGGTTAAGGCTCTAATTTATTGTTGCATCATCATCAACTTCATCTTGGATCACTGACTTAGGTGCCTCACACCAAATGAGTTCTTCATTGTTTAAGTTTTATTCCTTATAGCCTTATGGCATGTATGATATTACTTTGCATTATGACACTATAGTTTAAATTTTAGGGAGAGTGTTTGTTGGAGTTGAAGATGGAAAATTCACAAACATTCTAACTATATCTTCTCTTTCAATTAATCTCCTATCAATCTATTATATTACACATAGCAGGGTAGGTAATATTGTTGAGTTATCACCAAATTTGATACTTATAAATGGATTGTATATTATAGAGCTTGTTATAGTTAGGACAATTGATCATGCATCTTGATTGTATGTCTTCTCAGGTTTTTCTCAAGATTATCTTGCAATGCCATTAATTGTGTAGCATCATAAATTGTACACCTTTAATTAGGGTGCCCAATTTCACACTCTCCTAGCACCCCTTTTAGTGTTTCTCATTCTTCTTTTCATTATAAGACCTTTATTGGAATTAATTAATAATTAATTTAATATTATGAGCCTTATTCCACTTTAATACATTAACACTTTGTTATTTGGGCCCTTGATTCTAGGCATGCCCTTTATCTTTTATTAAATCTTGATTTATTATAAATCCTTCCCTATTTCAAATATCAAAATATGTTTCCCCCATCTAAACATTATATATTTTCATACAAAGTGATTTTTGCCATTGGAACCCTATTATCTCGCATCCCTAAAAGGTTGAGCTGAAATTATCAAGACTTGGTCGCCAAATACCCCACGACCCTAAAAAAATTTCCCCCAATTTTGGGAGGATAATAAGGTGGTCCTATCCCATTCAATCTAGCTTCATACAAAAATATAACGATTTTAAGTCAGGCTAAAGGTGTTTTTATTATGAAATCCCTATATAAAGCATCCCTCTCAATTCATTTCATCATCTATCATTATCTCATTATTGTATCTCATCATTATGTAATCATTCCAATACAAGAGAAACACTTCAAGAAAAGAACTAATTCAAAGAGTAGAAAACTACATCAATGAATCTTCATTTATGTTTCAATTATGATTTCCTGATAGATTTTGTTGGACATTGTTGCTGCTAGGATATGTTGTTGTCATTGATGTCAACATATTCCTATGATTTATTGCTCTGGTAGTTTCAAATTGGTTTATTGGGATTATGGTTCGGTATATAGAGTATTTCTATTATCATTATATCTTTCTATATTGGTTTATGTGATTTGAAAGCTTAATTGATCATATCATATGATCCTGTTCGCAGCTTGGCTTTTCTAATCTATACTTTGCAGAGTTCGGTATTTCCTCCGGTATATTCCAGTGTGATCAAATCTTGTGCTACAATTTTAGGGAGATTGTTTTGGATGTTCTTGTGTATCTTCATTTCAGATGGCTCATGATTTGGTGCTCCGCAAGTTATCTTTCCTTGTGATGGTTATTGTTGCTTGAGTGTTCTTGAGTTTCAGATGTTAATTGATGAAGATTTGAAAACTGGTGTTGCTACAGCTTGCTAGTGTTTCCTAATTGTGTCCTATTTGTTTTAGTGGTCCACATTGATTCTTGTGCCCATTCTTGGTGATTTTGTTGATCTGGTAATATTCTTCATGTTATGATGTATTCTTGGTGGTGTAGCATGTTGCGGTTGATCTTGGCATAATTTCTAGTGGTGTTGCATGTTTGAGCATTTGATTTAGGTCCATGTTATGTCATGTATATCATTATATTAGTCTGGTGGTCGATCTTTGTATCATGTGATGTAATTTTGTAATTGTGAGATGAGAGTTTAGCCAACCTTGTTGCCAAGGTTGATGATCGGTATATATAGATAACTTAGTCATGTAATTTGAGTTTTGATGTAGTTTAGTCATGTAATTTGAGTTTTGATGTAGTGTATGCATTATCAAAGAGTGGCATATGTGGTTCTTAAGAAAATTTATCCTTCGATGTGGTGTATTGAGCAAGTATTGTTGTAGGGCAGACAAATGTTCTTAACCGGAACTGTCATCAGGCATAAGGAAATGTTATATTTGCATTTCATATAATCTGGACTGTAGTCTGATCATTATTGTAAGGTAGTGAACCTTCTCTGAGGGTTGTGGCCTTTTGGGTCATCCTATTTTGACTAGTGAGCTCTAGGCAGTGTGTGATACAAGACAGGGGCGAGAATTGGTCTAATTGTTGTTATAACCCTAGTTACCCTAACTAACCAGGTCACCATTTGAAAAACTGCTATAACTTCTTCCTCACAATGAATTAGACTAAAATCACCAAAAAATGGGAGGTAATTCAATGCTCCATTCATACATTTGACTATCTAATAAATTTGAATCACACCATACAAGTGCAAAAAATAGAGTAATTGCATAAAGATGAGCTCCCAATTACTTGCCAATGATTTCAAATTTGAAAATTGTGTTGCAGAATCAGATTACAGAAATTCAAATTTTTAGAATTCACATCCTGAATCTGTTTCCGACCATTGGCTTATTCAATTTATACCAAAATATGCACTTTCTCGCAGTCACAACAGACCTTTGGGTTGCATGATTGTTCGACTCCCAAATCTTGAAAAATCAAATTTAGACACTGACATCAAAAAAACAATCCTGAACTAACAAATCAATGTTGGACACTGATGTCAGAATAACAATCCCAAATTGAGGTCTTGATCACCCATCGGAATAACTAATATAGGCGGAGTAACCATTTTATGCAATTCCGATAGAGTAAACTTACCTCGATGTCCCTATTTTGATATAGCTATACTGAACAAGGCATTTGGATGTCTATTGGAATATCCATCAAAAGTCAGATAAAAAATATTTCCCAATCCCGATAGAGTAAACTATCCCGATGATAATATTGATAACTTTATCGGGTTAACTATCCCAATAACAACAATGAAAACCCTAGAACAACTTTACAAACTCGCAAATTATGACTCCAATTTTTACATACCCACCTAAAAAACATGAAATAACATTACAAATGGTCTCAATAGACCTTATTGAATCAAAATGACATGACCCCTAACTTCTAAGACTCAAATACCTTATCGACATGGTAACTAGACTCTAGGTGCTCCTGCACCATACACCCGGAGAGGAAAGATTTCATGCTCCTGATGAAATAAGATCTGCAACTGAGACCCCATGTTGTACTATATCCTCCTCTTACATCCAAGTGGCATCTTCATTTAGTAGTCTTAGCCAATTGACTAGGTGCTCCTTATAAACTTTCCTCCTTGTCCTCTTCACTTCTCTTGAGTCCAAAATGGCTTCAAGGTGCATAGGTTCACTAAGTGGAATGTCCTTGACCCATTCCATATCAGCATCTGTAGCTCCTTCTCCTTGACCTGCAAAATTATATTCCTTATAGGGATACAAATCTGTTATATTGAATATAGGTGAGATAGCAACCCCCGGTGGGAGTTCAGTCTCATAAGCATTGTTACCATACTTGTGAACCACTTTGCATGTCCCTATCTTCTTCATCATTAGCTTTGTGTACTTTACCTTTGGTAATCTCTCCTTCCTCAAATGTGTCAATACTAGATCACCCACCTTGAATTATACATCTTTCCTCTTCAATTCTTCCTTCCGCTTATACTTGTCTACATTATTCTCAAGTGTCTCCTTGATCTGTTTGTGTATGTCATGCATGGCTACTGCAAAATCTTCACCTCGGGCACTCCTATCCATTCCCCTCAAATATCTCAACTCATAGATACCTCTAGGATGCACTCCATAGACAACTTCAAATGGACTCTTCCCTATACTCCGATTGATTGAATCATTGTATGTGTACTCTGTCTGTGGTAGGATTAGATCCCATGACTAATTGTGCTCCTTAGTCAGACATCTCAATAGGTTACCTAATGACCTATTGACAACCTTGGTCTACCCATCTATTTGGGTATGATAGGCATAACTAAAAGTTGTATTGATTCCTAATTTTGTCCACAATGTCCTCCAAAAATATCCAATGAACTTTGAATATCTATCAGACACAATGGATAATGTTAATCCATGGATCCTCACAATATAAGAACAAATTTACAATGTGAGAGGCATCATTAGTTATCTTGCATGCAATGAAGTGAGCCATCTTGTTGAACCTGTCCACAACCACATACATAATGTCATATCCTCTTGTAGTCCTTGGTAGACCCAAAACAAAGTCCATACTGATGGCTTCCAATGGTCTATTAGGTATGGGTATAGGTTGATACAACCCTGCATTATAACTTGACCCCTTTGCTCTCTAACATATACCATAGCCTTCCACAAACCTCTTCACATCTAGGTGCATCTTAGGCTAGTAATAAAACCTTTTGACCTAATCTAATGACTTATCACATCCAAAATTTCCTCCTAGAATACCACTATGCTTCTCTTTGATCAGATTCTCCCTCATAGAACACTTTGGGACACACAACTAAGCTCCCTTAAACAAAAGACCACCTTGTAATACATAATCTGCATACTCACTGTGAAAATAACCTTGTGACTGCTCACAAATAGCAAACACTTCATGAAAGTCTACATCATTCTGATACATACCTCTTAAGGAATCAATTCCCACCCTTTGAAGTTGCACCTCTTGTATCATCATTGTCCTCCTACTCAATGCATTAGCCACCTTGTTAGCCTACCCTTTCTTGTGCTTTATGGTGAAGGTATAGGAATCAAATTGCTCCACCCACTTCATGTGTCGATGACTCAACTTCTCTTGACTATTTAGGAAACTCAAAGCATGGTTATTTGTGTATACCACAAACTCCTTGGGCAGTAGGTAGTGTCTCCATTTTTTAAGTGCTTGCACCATGGCATATAGCTCCAAATCATAGGATGAATACTTATTTTTGGCTTCATTCAATTTATCACTAAAGAAAGCTATTGGCTTCCCCTCTTGACTCAACACTGCCCTTATGGCATAGCCACTAGCATCACACTCTATTGTAAGTTCCTTATTAAAATCTAGTAAAGTAAGGATAGGTTGATGTGCTACCCTTGTCTTGAGGTATTCAAAGCTCCTGTCAGCCTCCTTGGTCCATTGTAATTTTCTCCTCTTCTCTCCTTTGATGGTGTTTATCATGGGTGCCACAATATGAATGAAGTTCTTGATGAACTTGCGATAGAAGCTTTCTAACCCATGGAAACTTTTGACTTCCCCAACTGATTTAGGTGTTGGTCAGTTGAGTATGGTCTCTACCTTTTGTGGATCCATTTTTAAGTCCCCTTGTGCAATCACAAATCCCAAATATGTCAACTCTTCCTTCATCCATTCACACTTCTTGAGATTGATCATCAATTTCTCTTCATCCAACCTCTATAACATCATGTCCAAGTGTCTCAAATGGTCTTCCTTTGTCCTACTAAAAACCAAAATTTCATCTAAGTATACTACTACTAACTTATTGATGAAATCTCTTAATAATTCATTCATGAGTTTCGTGAATGTACTAGGGGCATTAGATAGCCCAAAAGGCATAACTATCCATTTATAGAGGCCCTCATTAGTTTTGAAATCATCTTCCACTCATCCCTCTCTCTGATCCTTATTTGGTGATAGCCACTCTTTAAATCAATTTTAGAAAAACAAATGGCTCTAGCTAGACTGTCCATAAGATCTTCCATCCGAAGAATGGTGAATCTATATCTAATGGTTATCTTGTTGATAACCCTTGAATCTATACAAATCCTCCAATCTCCATCTTTTTTGGGTTCCAAAATAGTTGGCACAACACATGGGCTTAAACTTTTCCTTACCAAACCCTTATCTAGCAATTCTTGCACCTGATTTTTTATCTCATCATTTTGTATGCTTCCTTATTGGGAAGACTTGCACCAAGGATTAGGTCAATTTTAATGACGCATCACAGATGGGAGGCAAGGAATTTGGCAACTCCTTTACTACAATGCCCTCATACTTGTCAAGTAGGGTCTTCACCTCCTTAGGGACTTCCTTACTGTCATTATCTATTGCTTCTAAGATTGGTTTCCCCATAATGGAATATCCACACTCCTCTTCTTCCAGGTTCTTCATGAACTCCTTCTCCTTCACCACCATTACACTAGGTCCTTCATGGACTACACTCTCATCTTCCTTTAATGGGGTAAGTGTAAATGATACTCCCCTTTCTTGATGACATAGACATTCTTTTGCCCATCATGTTGGGCCTCCCTATCATATTGTCGAGGTCTACCAAGTAGAATTTGGCACACATTCATGGGAATGATACCACACAAAATTTTATCCTCATAAGAACCAATTATAAACTCCACCCAAGACTGCTCATTGACAAGTACTTGTTGACCCTTCTTTATCAAAGACACCTTATATGGTGTGGGGTGAGGGATCCTCTTTAGTTTTAACTTCTTTACCATCTCTACTGCAACTAAATTATCAGTGGAACCGGAATTAACTACCACTTTACATACCTTTCCTTGTACCTTACATGTGGTTCTAAATAAAGATTTTCTTTGTGGTGGTTCCTTGATGGTTGGGACTTTGATTAGTGTCCTCCTCATAAACAAAGCTTCTCCACTCTTAGGTGTTCCCTGCAATGAAGGTGAATTCATACTTTATGTCTCTTCCTCATGAACAATTTGTGTCCTCCTTTCTCCTCCATATGAGCTTTTACTCGCTTTGTCCAGACATCTCCAAGCAGGGTGACCAACTTGGCCACATTGAAAGAACTTTCCTGAGAATGTGTTTGATCCCCTTCCTTAGTTTTTGAATCTGCCTCTTGTGTTAGATCTCCCACCCCTGAATCCACCTCTTTTCTCATTGTTTTGTTCTTGTTGACCACTAGTCTCCCCTTGATGCTTTTAGAATTGTGTCATGCCTTCCCCAAAGCTTCATCTTCCCCTATTGTTCTTACCTCTGCCTCTAGCCTGCTGCTCTTGCCTCATTTTAACCTTCTCTTCTACTCTCGTGGCTAACTGAAAACATTCCTCTACAATCCTAGGGGTAGTTGGACTCAACTCATCTTGTATGCTATGTCTCAACCCATTTACATATCTTTCTATTTTCTCCACTTCATCTTCATGGTGCCCTGCCCTCATGCTCAATTTATGGAACTCCTACGTATATGTCATCACATCCATTTCTTTTTTCTGTAAGTTCTGCAACCTCTTAAAAATTTGGACCTCATAATCACTCGATAGAAATTGGGCCTTCACCTTTTCTACCATCCTATCCAAAGTATTAATATTGGGCTTTCCTCTTCTCATCCTATCTGACTGAGTGTAATTCCACCAAGTTAGTGCTGACCCCTTCAACTTAGTCTTGGCCAGCTTCACCTTTTGGTCCTCTGGAAACTCCTTGAAGTCAACATAGTTATCAAGGGCATCTATCAAATCTAGCATCTCCTCATTGTCCATCTTGCCACCATACATTGGCATGTCCAATTTCATGTTAGAATTATCTCCTTTGACAACCTTGAGCACCTTCTTTAACTTTCTCTCTTTTGGCCCAAACTGTTCCTCTTAGGGTACATCTTAGGGAGATTCATTCCCCTCCTCACCTACTTCTTCTTCCTCCAGGTCACTATCCACATTAGCAACCCCAGCTCTCCTCAACGTTGCTTCTAGTGTTGCTATCCTGACCAACATACCATCTTTTCTCTACTTGACTAACCTCACCTCTTTTGTGAGGATTGCACTTCCCTTGGGAGGCATCTTGCCCTTCTCCTTATATGCAATCATAATTTCCACTCAAACTTCACACACACAAAACTCCCAATCAAAACCTAGGCTTTGATACCACTTGATGTGAGACATGGAGGGAGAATTGGTCTAATTGTCATTAGAACCCTAGTTACCCTAACTAACCAGGTCACCATGTGAAAAAATGCTATAACTTCTTCCTCACAACGAATTAAAAAATCAAATCACTAGAAAATGCGAGGTAATTCAATTCTCCATCCATACATATGATTGTCCAATCAATTTGAATCCATACAACACTATAAAAGTGCATAATACAGAGTAATTGCAGAAAGATGAGCTCCCAACTAGTTGCCAATGATTTCAATTTGAAAAATATGTTGCAGAATCGGATTTCAAAAATTCAAATTTTTAGAATTCACATCCCGAATCTATTTCCAATTGTTGGCTTATACAATTTATACCAAAATTTGCACTTTCCCATGGTCACAGCAAACCTTTGGGCTGCATGACTGTTTGACTCCCAAATCTTGAAAAATCAAATTTAGACACTGACATCGGAATAGCAATCCCGAACTAACAAATCAATGTTGGACACTGATGTTGGAATAACAATCCTGAACTGAGGTTTTGATCACCCATCGAAATAACTAATACAGTTAGAGTAACCATTTTATGCAATTTCAATAGAGTAAAGTTACCTTGATGTCCCTATTTCGGTATAGCTATACCGAACAAGGTATTTGGATGTCTATCGGCATAGCCATCAAAAGTTGGCTAAATGGTATTTCCCAATCCTGATAGAGTAAACTATCCTAATGACAACATTGACAACTTTGTCAGGTTTACTATCCCAATGACAACATTGACAATGTTTTACAATAATTGAAACTTTATCGAGTTAACTATCCCAATGACAACAATGACAATCCTAGAACAACTTTACAAACTCACAAATTATGACTCCAATTTAGACATACCCACCTAAAAACATGAAATAATATTGCAAATAGTCTCAATAGACATCATTGAATCAAAATGACATGACCCCTAACTCCTAAGACTCAAATACCTAATTGACATGGTAACTAGACTCTAGGTGCTCCTACACCAGTGTGCCTAAATGCATGTGCATTCCCCTTTGTAATATTTACACATACTACTACAGAGTATCATCTTAGTGTGGGTAGGTTCCCACCGTGGTTTTTTCCTTAACCGAGTTTTCCATGTCAAAATCTTGGTGTTGTGTGTTGTGTTGTCAATTTGCTTATCTTTGTTGTTGTGTAGGGGAAAAAGTGAGACTAAGTATGGAAACCCTAATCCCACTCCCATACACACTCATGGAATACAGAAGAGTCTAGGGAGGTAACGCACTTCAGCTACTTCTTGTGAGGAAGAGAGAGTCGAGGATTACCTCTTAGGTTTTATATTCCCTTCCGCAACTGAGAGAGAGGAATGATTCAAAATGCAATCTAACCTAAAGTGTAAGTAAGAAAGCAAACCCTAATCTGGAAATGCAGAACAAAAAATAACTGATAAACTGCTGAAGAGTACAAATTACAAGGCAAAATTAGAGGTGCACCTGTGTCTGAAATCTGAGCTGAAATGTTTGGGACCAAGGTGCCACGCCACTGTCCTGATTCTGCAAATCTAAAGTTGCAACTGACAAGATGAGAACTATACACTGCAAACTGTTGCACTACCAAATAGAACTAAAAACAGGCAAGATCAGGGCATTGCGCCCCTGTCCTAGGTAGGAATAGGGCTCCATGCCCCTATCCTAGGGATTTTTGTTGAGATCTAAGCCCTATGATAGCCTCTGCGTGCTTTGTTGGTCTTGAAACTTCCAGTGACGCTCGGATCTGAACCTCTACCTATAGCTGAAAAAGAGCGTTTCGGGTGGCTATATAGGGTTTGCCCTAGTCAAACCCCTATTTTTGTGATTTCCACCTTAATAAATAGCTGATAATGTACTGAAAGAAATGTGTGTGCTAGAACCTTGTGTGTGTGCAAGATCCTAAAATGAAAGCAAACAATCTAGAGAAATCTTAAAGAGTAAACCCTAATTGCTTATAATTGAAAAAGTAAATGCTCTAAATCCATGATGCAAAGTGATCTAAAGCATGAATATGAATCTGATGCTCTACAAAAAGGATTGTTAGGATATTGTTAAGAAGACAAAAAAAAACACAAAAGAAACAAACCAAGTGTTAGTGTTAGGAATCACAAATAAAATACTATCCTAAGCAATCATATCAAGAGAGACACAAAATGAAAAATGGAAAGCTTAACAAAACTAAGAAATGCAATAAGACATCTCCAAATGCCCTCCACCATGTTTGTAGATTCTCCTCCCTTGTTCCTCTCCTCTCCAAGTTCCCAAATGAGTGTATCTCTTAGTAGCTTTTTCCACTATTCTGGATGTCTTATGGAGATTCAAGATTGTAGAATGAAAACTTATGAGAATGCAAATGTGAACAAACTAAAATGAGATATTATCTAATTATCTAACGTCAATTCTAGCCAAAAAGACAAATGTAGATTATTATGCTAAATGCTCTCTAAATTTCACTATAAATTAGATGCATACAAGATTTCAGGATCTGGATTATGAAGAAATGAGCTCTATTTATAGGAAAAATGGACCAATGGAGGGTTGATATTGAGTAATCTCAACAAGGGCCAAGATTGATGGGTTTATGATCCATGTGAGGGCTTTCAATCCAATCCCAAGATGACAAATGTCAACATGAGATGGGTTGAGAGGAGAGGGAAGAAACATTAAATGCTTGACATGACTTGAAGGTTAACTTGAGAGGTAAGGTTAATGTTGAGTTGAATGAATAAAGCCATTATCCAATGAATAAACTCTTGTGCAAGAGTTAGTGAGGATAACCATGGTCAAAGAAATAAATGCTTGAAGAGACCTATGGGTTAAATGGAGGTTGAGTTTAGAGGTAAAGTCTCTAACCATGGGGGCAAATGGATTTAACCATAAATGGTTATGTAAGAGCCATTAATGGTCATGTAAGAGCCATTAGTGGTTTGGAAGACTTTAGGGGTTAGCTTGTTGAACACATAAAGCATTAAATGTTTTTCAAAGACTTTGAAGGCTTTGAGAAGTGACTTCAATTTGCTTAGGAATGTGACAATATTTGGGAAATGGGATTAGGCTAATTAGGAATGGTTTAGAAGAGTCTAGAAGGGGATTTAGGATTGCAAGTGGGTTTGGTGGGTGAGGGAAAATAGAATTTTAATTAAAATAAAAATTTATTTATTTCAATTGTGGCTGAACTTGCATTTGTAGGAGAATGCAAGTGGGGGGGTAGTTTAGTGATTTAAATAAATATTTATTTATTTATTTATTTAAAAGAGTAAAGTGGATTAAATTAAGTAAATAGGATTTATTCATTTAATTGATTCAAGGGTGTGGTTTAATGGATTAATTGAAATAAATTAAATATTTTGTTTAATTAATAGGAGAATGGTTGAGGATGAATTAATTAAATATTAATTTAAGTAGTTGATTATTGAAGGTTTATTAATCAAATAAATAGTAAATATTCATTTAATTAAATGGACAGATTTATGTGGCTATATTTGCCCCTCTTTGAGATGGTGCGGTTTATCATGTCGTTTCAAAGAAAGAAAAATAGGCATGAAGAAATATGCCTCATAAATGTTAATTTAGTGGATGGTATGCCCCCTCGAGAGGTGGGTCGAATTTTTTTGAAAAATCGAGTGATCTCTCGGAAAAGAACGAGAATTGGCGGGGACGTAGAAGAGAAGAACATAGCAATAACGGTGAAAGAATGGAAGAAATCGGATTTAAAACAAAGAAATGAGAAGTGTTGGAAGTTCACAGGGACCACAGTGGTGAATGGGTAAAATTAGGGTTAGGGCTGAGGGTATATATGGGGGTGAAGGGGTAAAAATAGGGTCATTTCCATCCATCTCCGTAGCAATTCAGAGCTCTGATAGTGACTTTTGGTGAAAGAGTGAGTAGCAGTCAGCATGTCGATACCTATAGCAAATCATCGGCTAGAGCGGATCCGTCGATTCCAGCAGCCAGATGACTACGAACCAACAATACACAAATTTGATTTTTTTCTTTTCATGCATTTTGTATATGTTTTTGCAAGCGTCCAAGTTGAATCGAAACAATAGCACTAAAATTGTGTTTTAGCGCTCTTGTCATCTAGAATAACAATTTGGTGCCGCTATAGCGCTATTGTCTAGTGGTTTTAGCATTATCGGCTATTGTAACGCAATCGTGTAGTAGTTTTAGCACTAATGTATTGTTAGCATGAGTAAGTCAATGTTGTAGCGCTATCGCCATGTAATGGAGTGTTTGTGTAAGTCTTTTAGCATGTTTATTGTTTTAGCACTAGTGTGTAGTGGTTTTAACGCGATTGTCAGCAGAATAGCGCTATTGTCCAAAAAAATAGATGCCCCAGTGTTAAGAAAATGATCTCCTGATGCCTATGTTGGGTGGATGGATAGATAAGTTGTTTTGAATCATAGCAGCCCCGTTGAGACTAGGTCATTATGATAAATGTATGTTGTAGTCTAGGTTTGCCATGATCGCTTACCTGTTGAGACCCGAAGATACTTGATCAAAGTATCTGTTGATAGTCTAGGTTTAAACTTAAGAAATTTTGAAACAAAATAGTTGATGATGATGTTGATGTGTCTATTTGTAGGAGGATCTTCCCATTTTATAGATGTGGGAGTGGCATCCAGCGACCTAGCAGCTGCGAGATCAGTTGACTAAGATGGAGATCAATTGTGTCGCAGTGATTGGGTTATATGACATTATGTACATTCATGTGATTTGGACAAATCACGGACTAGTGATAGCATTAGTTGAGCGGTGGCACAATGAGAAGGCACATTCCATTTATCGATGGGAGAGATGACCGTTACACTGGAGGATGTGTGGCGGATATTGCACATCCTGATCTGAGGGTATCTGGTCATGTATGATCGAGGGTTGGGGATAGCAGTTGTACAGCAGATGTTCATGGAGGATGTCTGCATTCATGATGGCTCGATCGCGTGGGAGGAGATAGCGACTTTATATGAGCCATTACTAGCGGTATTATCAGGCATTGTCAGGGGTTTATTGTGCCCCAATCGATGATCGCATGGACTGGCCGTGGGTTAGGGCCATTTTATTGAGCGCATGGTGACGGATAGGACCCATTATGCATGGGGACCATGTGTGCTATCACACTTATATAGGGAGTTGCATGAGGGAGTATACTGGGATACAATTTCTCTGGGGGTTGGCATTACTTTGCTACACATCTGGGCATGGGAGCACCTACCAGTTACATGACCAGTTTGCCTAAGATTTAGGGCTACAGATCAGCCCTATGTGTACATGTACGGAGGTATGATGAGTCAGCCCCACTTGGGGAAGTTGGAGTGGTGGCGGCAGGCATTGGATGATTTGGATGTAGTGATATGGAGGCCATATATTGAGTGTGAGCCATGGGAGGATGATGAAGAGGCTTTTTTGTATGTATTTATGACACGGTTTTTGATTGGTAGGACATCCTACAATGTAGAGAGATTGGTACTGGGTAGAGTGAAGAGGCAGTTCTGTCGGAGGCAGGGATTGCCGAGGGGATCAGGGGAGTATGCACGAGCGGTACGGGAGAGATTCCAGTGGGAGCCAGTGTGACCATATGATCAGGCCTTAGTCGAGTTTTGGACCTTACAGGTGAGACCATGACATATGAGATTGGGGATTGTGGATGCAGGAGTGACAAAGGAGTACACACAGTATCATACCATGCATCCTATTCTATGTATTTCAGATCCAGCTGAGTTGGTACCATCATTTAAGGATGATAGGAGACAATGACAAAGGAGAGGAGGTAGAGGAGTAGGAGGAGGAGGTAGAGGTGATGGAGGAGGAGGAGATGGAGGTGATGGAGGTGGGGGAGATGGTGGAGGTGGCTTTGGAGGTGCAAGAGGAGGTGGAGGGGGTGGGGGTGGTGGATTTGGGGGTGGGGTAGATTTGGAGGTGGAGGTGGTGGAGGAGGATGGTTACAATGGAGAGGGAGAGGTAGGAAGTCATTGCGACTGTCACAAGGTCCTTTGATTCAGGGAACAGTCAGAGTAGGCAGTAGGGATATTGGGGAGGGAGAGGCACCTATGGAGATGGGAGAGGGAGCTACAGGTGGAGGAGAGGGAGCTACAAGTGGAGGAGAGGATCCTATGGGGATGGGAGGAGGAGATCTATGGGAGAATATGATAGTATATTTGTAGACTTGACTTACAACAGCTGAGGCATGGGTGGAGGATAGTGAGGCAGAGATGTTCAGCTGTTTGCATGGGAGTCAAAGTTGACAGTAGTGAGGTGAGAGCGGGATGATGTTGTGGATAGGGTGATGCAGCTGTAGCAGAGAGTTCAGGCCTTAGAGGGAGTATAGGGATAGGGTTCGATGACTGATTCATTGGTGCGGGAGTTATGGCGGGCAAGTGGAGAGGTTGACTATTGGTGGCGTTTACATGAGCAGGCAGTGCCATCTAGTCAACGGGCACTGAGATATTCACAGATGCGTAGGGTGAGATCATAGCAGTCTCAGAGGATGCAGAGCAGTGGTGGTGTTATGGGTCCTCCACAGTGAGATAGTATGGGGGGAGCAGGGGGTAGTGGTGGAGCAAGGGGTGATGGTGGTGCAGCATCGGGCATGAGTGCTATTTGAGAGAGATTTATGTACTTGTTACATTGTCATTTTGGACTGTGACTTGGATGTCTCTTGGTAGCCGATATATTTTTGACATTATTGTACCCTGATACATGTATGCTTTTACGAGATGATATATGAGGAGATCCCATATTTTGTGATGATATGCATATTGATGATATGTATGGGTTTATGCGGGATGATGACTATGATTTATGCTTAGATGGATGTTATGGATGATTTTGCTTTCTATATGTGTATGATGATGATGTTTATGATTTCTATATGCATGTTTATGAATTTGATGCTAACATGTGAATGCGGGTTAATTAATGTATGATGCATTTTTGTAATGCTTTATGTATGTAATGCCATGATGACTATGTATGCATAATGATGAATGAATGATGATGACTATGAGATAGATAGTACTTGTGTTTATGTTGATGATATGATGATATGCATCTTGTGTTTGTAATATGAAATGTAATGAATCGAATGGTTTATGTAAATGTTGATAGATGGGTTAAAAATGAATGCAAAATGGATAAACAAATGTAGATTCAAATATTTATGTGATAATCTTAAATGAATGCACTTTTTAAAAGGAATAAACAAATGAGACAAATGTTGGTGTTTATGGTTCTAAATGACTTAAAATGTGACTAAGTGATAAATGAAAGTGAAATGATAATGCCAGTGAATATAACTAAGGGATAATGAATACCTGCACCTTAATGCAATAAAAAAGGATAACAAATAACTGCACCTTAATGCAATAAAAAAGGATAATAAATAACTGCACCTTAATGCAATTAACATGATAATAATGCCTAAGAAATGTTGTGAAAATTAATGTACTATATGAAGGAATGAATGTTCTTGATAATAAAATGCACTTAAGTGAAATGCAAGTAAATGATAATAAATGCATCTGAGATTGTTAAATGCCCGAAGGGGATGAACTAATCAATGTGCTTAAATGAATATCTAAATGAATCGAAAATGTAAGTAAATGATAATGAACCAGATGCCTTACATGAAACTAAATGTAATGGAATGATAATGAACTAGATGCCTTTACATGCAACTAAATGTAATGGAATGATAATGAACTAGATGTATTTAGATGCAACTAAAATGTAATGAAATGATAATGCCATGCGTTCATGAGATATGAATGCAAGTTGGTGAGAAATTGCATGATGCATTGATGATGTATCTGTTATGATTGTATCCAAGACCAATTCCCATTAAAGAACCTCTCATATTTAACTTGTTCACACTTGCATACAAAATATGAATAATGAATGATAAATGGATGGGTGATATGCAATGGAATGCAATATAAATAGATGAGATGAAATGACGATCCATAGTGCTTTATTTTTCATCATTGAGCATGGTAGTATCAATCTTGGACGAGGCAGTAGGAACCAAGTTTCGAGCATTGTACCTGTAAGCAAGTAGTATAGATAAAAGAATATGGACCCTCCATTCCGGTTCATGTGTAGACGGTTGAGGTATATGCTGTAGTCAGTAAGCCATGACTAGATTTTTCATATGATCATGTAGCTTAGTGAACTTCCCACGTAGACACCATTAGTACATGCCCCTGAACTTCATTGTAATAATTCGCAGACAATAAACAATGATACTTAGGAACCATCCAAGCTATTCTAATCACTTGTGAATATCCTGGAGTAGTGTAGGAACCTAATATAAGTGAATAAATAACTTAACCAACTGACCAAGTACTTGATAGCTTAAACAAAATTTTCTTGTCAAATAAATTTTTATCTTGTCTTTGTTTTGGTAAGGAAGGATGCCTCCTTGTTAAGACAGTTATGTGTACCTATGTTGATTGTTTGGTTGACTTGATAAGTGATCATTGTTTGAGTAGCTCAAAAAAATTTGTTTGATGTATGTTTTTGATGTGTATGTATAAAGGATTTTATGTGTTTCCCATGTTTTTGATTAACTTTTGATGTTTTATGATGTTTTTGAATTTTGTGAGTGTTTTTTAATGTGTTTGGATTTTGTGAGTTTTTTTTAATGTTTTTGGATTTTGTGAGTCAGTTTTGAATGAAGAACTTAATCAATCACAAGTAATGCAAAATCCACTTCCATCAGTAGGTTAATAGAATTGCCCCCAGTTTAGATATTACTACAAAAAAGCAGGATGCAAGATGCGTGAAGGACTATCCCTGATTGCAAATCAATAACAAGCCATGGTTTGACTAATGGGTGAATGGATGCAATGAATGTGATCGCAATAACTCTGAAAGAAAATGGAGCCATAGCCTTTACAAGTGGTGCCTATTTGCTAGGTTTTCACCATCACACTTACCCAAGGTACCACCGGAGTGGTTGTTCACCATTTGGATGCATGATTTTTCTTTCACTATTTTGATTTTTTTTTGTATTTTCTTCAGGAAATTTTTCTGAATGTTTTGGGTGTTTCTCTTATATGTATTGGCTCCTGATGCTTTGTACATCTTATGTATGAAATCATTTGAGGTGCATGTTGTTGATCGGATCTACTAGCGGTTCCCCTTTGGAAGTAGCCAACTGATATGCCCCAGACCCGAATACAGCAATGATAACATATGGACCCAGCCAATTTGATTCAAAATTTCCCTGATGTTCTTTGTTTGGTTGGTTACGAGGATTCTCCCTGAGAACAAGATCACCTACCTCAAAGGTATGAGGTCTAACTCGATGATTATAACTTCTGCTCATGCGTTGTTGATAGGCCTCGAGGTGGTTAAATGTAGCTTGTCACCTTTCATCAAGTAGTTCCAAGTCTTGAAGACGAGAGACTCGGTATGCTTCATCATCTATCATATTATGAAAAGAAACTCGTAGTGATGGTATCTCAACCTCAATAGGAAGGATGACTTCTGCACCATAGACTAGTGAGTAGGGAGTTGTGCCTGTAGGGGTTCGAATGCTAGTTCGATATGCCCATAGTGTTGGATTTAATTGAACATGCCAATCACGGCCAGCCTCATTGACTGTCTTCTTAAGAATTCTCAATATATTCTTGTTTTATGCTTCAGCCTGACCATTGCCTTGTGGATAATAGGGAGTGGAAAAGTGGTGTTGGTTATGAAACTTCTCACAGAGCTCACGGACATCCTGATTTTTGAAAGGAAGCCCATTATCTGTGATGATGGACATGGGTACACCATACTGGTAGATGATGTAATTAAGGATGAATGAGGCGATCTGCTTGTCGATAACCTGGGTAAGTGGAACAACTTCAATCCACTTTGTGAACTATTCGGTGGTGGTAATGATAAATTTGTGGTCGTTGGATGAAGATGGATGAATTTTACCCACAAGGTCAAGTCCACATTGACAAAAGGGCCATGGTGTTGTGATTGGTTTCAATTCCTATGCTGGCGCATGTATCAAGTCTCTGTGGACTTGGCACTTCTTGCATTTTCTGACAAAATAGTAGGAGTCTTTTTCCATAGACAGCCAATAGTATCTAGCGCGCATCATCTTCTTGTCTAGTGAAGGACCGCTTGAGTGAGTCCCATAAATTCCTTCATGTACCTCTTCCAAGGCCTTTGTTGTCTCACCCTATTCCAAACATCAAAGGAGAGTACCATCAAGACTACATCGGTAGAGGGTTTCAACAATGATGGTGTATTGAGCGGTTTGTCGGATGAAGGTTTTGCATTGGTTATTTTCTTGGTTAGGAGGAAGTGTGTGATCATGAAGGTAGGTGTAAAAATCATCGTACCATGGGGATTCAAAACCGGTAAGGTGAGATATCATCTTGGATTCGGGGATATCATAAGTGGGAATCCAAAGTTGTTCTACCAAGAACTCGTAGCGTGTTGAATTTTTTGGAAGATCTAGGAGAGATGCAATGGTATCCATAGTGTCAGCAGCTCGATTCTGATCTCTGGGTATCTAATCAAAGGTGATAGCTGTAAATGATGCTTTTAAACTATCCACCATTTGATTGTACGCCATAATCTTATCATCCTTGGTCTGATATTCATCTGTGACTAGTCGGATGACTAGTTGGGGGAGTCGCCATATATTTGTAGCTCTTTTAGTTTCCATTGTATGGCTAGTATGAGTCTGGTGATCAAGGCCTCATATTCTTCTATGTTGTTTGTACATGGAAAAGTTAGCCTGTAAGACTTCGGGATGCTGTCACCTTGAGGTGTGATAAACTGAATGCCTGCCCCCGAGCCATGTCTAGTATATGAACCATCAAAGTAGAGTTTCCACAATTGTGTTGTTGTGATCATGAAGATCTCTTCATCTAGGAAGTTAGAAACAAGAGGATGATCACCTGTGAGGGGTGCATCAGCCAACTAATCTGCAATAACTTGGCCCTTGATAGCCTTGCGGTCCACATACTCAATGTCAAACTCACTCAGAATCATCACCCATTTGGCCAAGCGACCTGTCAATGCTGATTTGCTGAGTATGTACTTTACTAGATTGATCTTAGCAATGAGTTGGACTTTATGTGCTAACAGGTAGTGCCTCAGTTTAGTGGTTGCCAAGATTACTACTAGAAAAGCTTTCTCAATAGGTGTGTAATTGATTTCATAGCCAACCAATATGAGAGAGATGTAGTAAACTGCACACTCTTTCCCTTCTGCATTGTGTTGTGCGAGCAGTACTCCCAATGCCATATTTGTAGTTGAAATATAGAGCAATAGAGGTCTGCTTGGATCTAGTGGAATCAGCAACGGTGTATTCATGAGATAGTCCTTAAGAATCTAGAATGCTTGTTGGAATCTGGCATCCCATTGAAAGCGAATGTTTTTGTGTAACAGATGTGTAAAGGGATGACAATTATCTGCTAGTTGTGCAATGAATCTTCAGATGGATTGTAGCCGCCCTTGTAATGTCCTTAACTCATTCATGTTCCTCGGAGGTGGCATGTCCATGATTGCTTTGACTTTCATTGGATCTACTTCAATCCCTTTGCTTGAGATAATGTATCCTAGAAGCTTCCCTGAGGTTACTCCAAAGACACATTTATTTGGATTGAGTCGAACATGATATTGTTCTAGTCTGTCAAATATTTTATCTAATATTTCCAGATGACCTTCTCTTGTTAATGATTTTTCTAGTAAGTCATCGACATAATCCTCCATTATGGTATGCATCATATCATGAAAGATGGTGGTCATAGCTCTTTGATAGGTCACCCCTGCATTCTTTAGACCAAAAGGTATCACATTCCAACAGTATTTTCCCCATGGAAATGTGAAGGTAGTCTTATGTTGATCTTTTGGTGCGATCTTTATTTGGTTGTACCCTAAAAAGCCATCCATAAGAGAAAGAATGGCATGTCCTATTGTTAGGTCCATGATCATGTCAATGTTTGGTAGCGGAAAGTCATCCTTAGGACATGCCTTGTTCAAATCTCTGAAGTCAGTACAGATACGAATTCCCCCATTTGGTTTGCCGACAGGTACAATGTTGGAGATATAATTTGCATAATCGATTGGTCAGATGAAACCAACATCCAAGAGTTTCTTAAGTTCTTCCTTGAGTAGTACAACAATCTGGGGGTGTATCTTGCGAAGCTTTTGTTTGACAGGTTTAGCTCCTTCTGCCACGGTGAGGTGATGCATGACCAAATCAGGATCAAGACTGGGCATATCTGCATATGATCATGCAAAGTTGATCTGACATTTCTGGAAGAATTCTACAAATTTAGGTTATTCCTCTGGAGTTAAAAGAGATGCCAAATGTATTTGGTGAGGAGTCTCAGGGGTCCCCACATTGAATTCTTTTGTTTCCTCAATGAGGATCATTGATCGTTCCTGATTTGTACTGGAGGGGAGGATGTCAAACCTTTCATCCTCAGGTGCCTCAGAGAGGTTTTCACCATTGGATACACTCTTTCTTTATACTTTTTTGGGATCAAACAGTGCCACAATGTGGTTTTCAATGAAAGATCCATGTTTTATCGTGATATTTTTGTAGCTGAAAGGTTTGGCATCCGCCCCAAAGTATGTTGCGCTATTAAGTTCGATGGCGAATCCAACTTTGTGATCCCTGCTTGGTATCTTATCCTGGAGTTTCAAAAAGTCAATGATTGCCTCATCATTTTAGAATTGGTCAAGGCATGGGGGATTAGGTTGGTTCCATTCAATGAGTTCAGGATGGATAATGGGTATTACCTCATCGATCAGGTTATGTTCATGGGATGTGTTAGTGAGGGTTAAGACATTGTGGTGAAGGTCGTTGATGGTACTCTCCCTATTAGAATCAAGCATAGGATGTGACGTAGGGTCTGTGGAAGGTGTTTCCAATTCAGGAGCCCAAGAGGTTTTAATCTATGCTTCTCCGTAAATAGGGATTTATTTGCGAGGTGGAGGTGGTGATGCATCTCCCTCTTCTGAATTATTAAGATGTACAAAATCAAATTCCCACTCATGTGAGTCAGTCTCTAAGTCGCTTTCTAGTATCTAATTACTATACCAAACCCGGATATCTTTTGAGTTGAACACTGCAGTTGTAATCGGCTGAAGTACTGCTGGTGATGGAATTGCTGGTACTATGGGCGCCACTGATGTTGTTGATTGGTTTACCAGTTTTGTTGATGTTGTTGGGGGTATAGATACTACTAATGGTGTTGTTGATGTGATTGTTGTTGCTGATGGGGTTGTTGGTTTGATTGGTGGGATGATTGGTGATGTAGGTAGGATTATCGGTGTTGTGGGTAATATTATCGGTGTTGCTAGTGGGATAATGGGCTAAGCAGGTATTTTTAGCGGTGTGAGTAGTGTTGTGGATGGTATTGATGGGATTCTCAGCCTTGTTGGGGTAGTTGGTGTGGTTCTTGGTGTTGCTAATATAATCAAGGGTGGCATTTTTAGAGTATTAGGCTGATATAGAGGTTTGTTGGGTTTCCCTTTGAATCTAAGCTTAGGAAGAGCCTCATTTTGAAAACCTAATCTAGTGTTATCTTTAGGTTTTAATTCTGTTTGTAAGGGGTTGTGTCATCCTTGCTTGTAGGGTCCCAAAGCACTCTGGCCATCATAGCCCATTCTCTACATGATAATAAGATTGTTGCCATATTTATCAATGGATAATTTAGCCTATGGGATGTCTTTGATAGGGTCTTTGTAGATCCATTCTGCTAGGTCTTCATCTTGGGTCTCCTCTTCCTGACTTTTACCAAGGACAAAAGGTGCCAAATTGTATGTTGGCTTGACCAATGGTGGTTGAAGTAACCTTTGAGGCTTGCCATAAGTTCTACAAGAAGGGTAATTTCCCAACACAAAAGAGTTGGCTTAGATTATATTCCCCAGGACCTTCCTTAGCCATTTTCATTTTCAACTTCTCTTGCTTTGGTATAGGGGTGATTGAACTAGAAAGAGAGGCTAGACTTACATATGATGTGGATGGGATGACTTCTCTATTGTTAGGAATGGTGATCTCTAGTTGATGATTAAAATTGTTACAATATGCAAATGGATTTGCATTGCCCAGGATTGTGATTTCTACACCATTATGGGGAAACTTGATACACTGATGATAGGTGGATGGAACAGTTTGCATGGCGTGTATCCAAGGTCTTCCTAACAAGAGATTATATGGCAAGGGAAGGTCCAAAACTTGATAGATGATGTGCTTTGCCACTAGGCCCACTCAGATTGGTAACACAACTGCTCCTTTTGAAGAGCGCTCCACATCATCATACGTTTTTTTGGTTATCTTTTTGTGGGGGTCTACTGATTCTATTGCATATCCCAATTTTGTGACCAACTACAATGTACATATATTCAGACTGACGCCATTGTCAATCAAGACTCGCTTGATCCTACGTTGGTTGATAAATCCTTCAATATGGAGTGAGGCGTTGCGAGGTTGTTGGAAGGATGTATTGTCACTTTCAAAGAAAGTGATACATGGTGATGACCTCAGATTACCAACCATAGCTTGAAATTGATCCGTATTAAGATTGGCAGGGACTGACGCTTCTTGGAGAGCTTGATCCAAGATTGTTTTATGAGACGGGGATAGGCACAAAAGCTCTAAGGTGGATATTAGTGCAGGTATGTTATCTAACTTCTCTACAAGATTATACTGCTTTGGGAGGGAGGTTGTGCCTTATGGAGTTGCTTTAATGGTGATTTTGCTACGACGCGTGACAACATTGCAGGTAGGGTTCGGATCTTTGATGGTGATGGTTGCAATTTGTTCATTGGCATCATATAGGTGATTCATGGTATAATTATAGGTCGCTCACGTATAACTAGTTGTATCTCTGTTTCACCCAGAGGTGGAAGGACCCCTTTGATCTTGTGAAGAAGCGGATTCTTGAACATGAAATGATCATTATTTGAGGTTTTTGGGTCGTGTCCTCGATTTCAATCTCTCCTCGGTTAATAAGATCTTGAACAAGATCTTTCAGTCTATGGTAGTTACTTATTTTATGCCCTTTCCCTTGGTGGAATTCGCAATGTTCATTATCTCTCCACCATGGAGGTTTGACCTAAGGTTCATAGTTAGATGTCTTTGGTAACGTCACCAGATTTGAAGAGATCAATTAATGCAACATTGTTTTGATAGGTTCCCCTAAGGGTGTATATGTACGTTTTGGTTTATAATTTTGTTGTCATTGTCTTAGTTCCTCTTGCGGTGCATTGCGACCTTGATTTTGTGGAGGAGCAACCATGTTGTTTTTAGGAGGGGGATTTTGCCCCGCAAATCGAACCACAGGTTGTGCACGTTTTTATGGTCCTTGCATCTACGACCCTATCATTGATGATGTTTTTGTTCTTATTCCAAAAGTTGGGTTTATCACTGTTAAAACGCGGGTGAGGGCCATCTTTTGGTTCATTGTATATCTTGATAAGTCCTTTTTTTATGAGGGCTCATTCACATTTTAATCCCTGGGTGATCATGTCGTCAAAGGACTTTGTGCCCTTCATGTGTAGGTGGAATTCCATTTCATCGTTCAAGTTGGAAATAAATATTTCCACTAGCTCTCGTTCAAGGAGATGAAGAGAACGTCTACTAGATAGTTTCCTCCACTGTTGCAAGAAAGCTGAAAATAACTCTCCTGGATTTTGTTTGGTATTGCACAAATCTACCATGGTAACATCATGTTCTATGTTGTGTGAATAGTGCATGATGAACTTTTGGACTAGTTCTTTGAATGTTCTAATGTTGCCTGGTAATCAAGAAAACCATTGCGTGGTTTTTCCCTCCAAACTCTAAGGAAAGAGGTGCAATAGATATGTGTCATCATATGCCACTTCTAGGCAAGCTGAGTGAAATTCCCTGACATGATCTCTAGGGTATCCTTTTCCTTGATACTTTTCAAACCTAGGTGTTTCAAACCCTCATGGAAAAGGTGGCATATGTAGGTTCCTATCAAAGGGATAGGGACAAATGTCATTGAGTGAAAACTAGGTAGTCTTCACACCACTATGGAATTGTTGAGCTAGATTCTCGACTTGTTGCCTCAACATGTCTATGTCGTTAGGAGGAGGAGGTGGAGGGTTTCCTTGATTAAGGTTATATCTGAAGTTATCTTAACCTCTTCCACCCTCGTTATGACTATGGTGTTATGATGTTTGTCATAATTGCATAGTATCAAAACCAAAGGGTAGTTTAGCTCCCTCTTGAGCAAGTTTTAGAAAATGAGCATCTGCATTATTTTTTAAGGATTTAATTGAAAAGTCAATTGAACTTGGGGTTGTGTTGTGCTCTTTCTATTACTTCAGGAGTTGGGGTACTAGGATCTTCATCATTTGTACCTCCTCTAATGGCCTCATGGTAATCTTGGAGGTTTTCTTCCTCCTCTTCAATCTCTAGTTGTCTAGCTCTCGATGTGGTGTGAACCATCTTGTTTGAAAGTTGTTTTTGAAGTTTGGTGAAAGTGATTATGAGTTGGTGATGGAATGAGAGATGAATATTTTTTGAAGTGTTTAGAAGATGGATCTCTAACACTGAAGGCTTGATGTCACCAAAGTTCTTTTATGAATTGTTTTTTGCGTTGTCAACAATGTTGATGTGATAAGGTATAGCAAGGTTTGAGATGTGTTACAAACCAAGCTACCTAGTAATAAGAGGATGCACTCATAGACTAGTTTTAACCTATGTAGAAATGCCTCTTAGGATGAGTTTATCCTAGATGTAGAGACACTCTAAAAAAGTGATGTGTTTGTTTTTTATTTAAGCAATATCTAAAAAGAACTTAAGACAAGACCTTTTATGTTTCGAGAGTTGAAATGGATTGGATGATGTATGAATGTGAAAGTGGATAGAATGTTAACTTCAATAAAAACTTTGTGTTATAAAGGGGATAAATTCTTCCTCTTATCTCTCAGGGGTTGGTGGTTATTCTCGAGCTATGTTACATGTAATGCAGATGTCTTGAAAGAAAGTAGGGTTGATTTTGCCTCGTTTGTTTTTATGATAACTCAAAGCTCTATACTGAGTAAAGGCTCTGTTGTTCAAAGGCTCTTTATCGAACTCGATGGATTTTCCTTGAAGATATAGATGCATATGACGCAAGAAGGCTCTGTGTGAGATAAAAAAATTATCTATTGAGATAAACAAATTTCCTTCTTTTGATGAAAGACTTTGAACTCAATGGTCTTCTCTTCAAATTGATATGTTGATGAAGATTCCTTTTTCTCAAAATTTGGAGGACAACCATATAAGTTGATATCTTGCTTGCACTCTATTTGTTTGTTGGTAAAATGTTGGATGGAATTTTTGTGTTGGATGAATACTTGTTTTTGAATTGGTTTTGACTTTCTTTGACAAGAAAATAGAGCAAGCACACAAGAACAATATTGCT
This sequence comes from Cryptomeria japonica, assembly GCF_030272615.1. Lineage (NCBI taxonomy): Eukaryota > Viridiplantae > Streptophyta > Pinopsida > Cupressales > Cupressaceae > Cryptomeria > Cryptomeria japonica. The sequence continues at coordinate 200,562,599 of NC_081405.1, read as the reverse complement.
ACCTCAAAAGGCATAAAATAAGTGTGGGTCTAAATCAACCCAATCTTTGAACTTTTTGACCCCTTTTCAAATGTTTTTGTATGTTTTTCCAAAAGCCTAAAGTTGGCTCAATTTATCATTGGTTTGACACAAAATGAAGACACTTAAAACATACTTCATCCCTAAGGTCAAATGGCTAGTTGCGATAATTTCAACCCACATCTTGATATTCCTTCAACTTTGGTACTACATACCTTATGAATCTCGTTGTAGCAGGTAAGAATGTGATAAACTAAATCTTGCGATCATAACAGATAGATGATCCCTATGATGGGGGAATCACCACTTTTATCAAGCTACAAGTAGCCTTTCAAAAAGCTTTGTTTCTACTCAAGGAAATATGTATGGTGAGTATCTTGGGAGCAAAACCATCTATGCTTTTGCACTGAACTTCTCACAAATATCCTCAATCAATAGAATGGGTGGGTTTCTATATAAGAAGGTGTCTAGTAATGTTCGATGTTTTTGGACATAACTTCATTCTGTAATGACTCACTTAAGAGCCTTGTAACTTGTGGTGGGGCCCATATGTCCTTTCAGCAAGTTGCACTATAGGAACAGCTATACCTAAGACTACAGCTTTCGCTCACACCTGATTTCTATAGTGGCTCAAACGATTTACCACGTGAGGTCATTCCCAAGAGTGATGTGTCTCTTGGTAGGCCTCTCTTAAAAAGATAAAATTTTGAGAATTACTAACACTTTTCTCTTGCACCTAGGACCATGAAAGCCAAGGGATAGGATAGTGTGTGTTAGGAGTAGGACCACTCAACAAACTTTTCACAAGTGTGCCAATCACCAAAAACACTTGTTCTTTTTAACCAAGTTTATAGCAATGTGATCTAACTATTTGGAGATGTTGCTCCAACAAAAATGGTGTTCTTTTTAACTTCAATGGCAAAATGTTATATAATCTAGGAACTTGAAATCTTGGTCAACTGAATTTAAAACACGTTTTTCTTGAACTAAATCAATTTGAGACTTGAAGGGACAAATGGTTTGTTATTTTTAAACTTTGCCCAAAAAGAAGTTTTGATTGTGATTTTTAGTTTGATGCAAAATAAAAATTGTTTGTTGATTTTAAGCACCAAATGAAATTTGTTCCTAACTTGCAAAAACAAATTTGTTTGTTTGAGTTTTTGTGGTTCTTTTTATTTTCGCAAAATGATGTTCTTTTTAGAGCTCCAAACTGAAAAGTGTGATTAAAAAAAACCCAAATTGAAGTGAAGTTGATTTTTAACCAATAAAAGAAAGGTTAGTAAAAAGAAGAATAAAAGCTTTCTAATTTAAGTCCTCAAATCCTGCAATGAGATTTAGTCAAAACCTGCAAAAAAAGAAACTAGCTAGTAAAATCCAAATTTTTAGTGGGCTTCTACAAGCCTAATTTTTTTTTATTTTTCAGTTATAAAGGAGCTTTTACAACTCTCTGTTACAATAGCACTACTTTGTGTGAAAATAGAAGCATTATTTAACACGAAAGTGCTAAATCAATTACAAAGGTGCTAAAAGAAGTACAACGGTGCTATAATAACGAAGATCGTGCTAAAAGACTCTATTTAAACAGAATAAATTCTGTCAAATAGAGAGTTTCAAAAGTGCTAAAACTAGACAAAATAGTGTTATTTAATGGTCAATAGCACTATAAGAAGGACGATAGCACCAATTGGGAGACAATAGCACTATTATTGTGAACAATAGCGCTAAATCACCAACTTTCAAAGGCTAGAGCGTGAACAATGGCACTAAAGCGTGACCTGTGTGTCAATTAAAACATGAAAAGTTAGTACTTTCAAAAATTTAGATCAGAAGGTTGAGTGTTCAATTCACATTGGGTTCACCAAATGATGCTCTACAAAAAGGAATGTTAGGATATTGTTAAGAAGACAAACACAAACATACAAGAAACAAACCAAGTGTTAGTGTTAGGAATCACAAATCAAATACTATCCTAAGTAAGTATATCAAGAGACACACAAAACACAAAATGGAAAGCTTAACAAAACTAAGAAATGCAATAAGACATCTCCAAATGCCCTCCACCATGTTTGTAGTTACTCCTCCCTTGTTACTCTCCTCTCCAAGTTCCAAATGAGTGTAGCTCTCAGTAGCTTTTTGTACTATTCTGGATGTCTTATGGAGATTCAAGATTGTAGAATGAAGACTTATGAGAATGCAAATGTGAACAAGCCAAAATGAGATATTATCTAATTATCTAATGTCAATTTTAGCCAAAAAGACAAATGTAGATTATTATGCTAAATGCTCTCTAAATTTCACTATAAATTAGATGCATACAAGATTTCAGGATCTAGATTATGAAGAAATGAGTTCTATTTATAGGAAAAAATGGACCAATGGAGGGTTGAGATTGAGTAATCTCAACAAGGGCCAAGATTGATGGGTTTATGATCCATGTGAGGGCTTTCAATCCAATCCCAGGATGACAAATGTCAACATGAGATGGGTTGAGAGGAGAGGGAAGAAACATTAAATGCTTGACATGACTTGAAGGTTAACTTGGGAGGTAAGGTTAATGTTGAGTTGAATGAATAAAGCCATTATCCAATGGATTATGCCTTTATCCAATGGATAAACTCTCATGCAAGAGTTAGTGAGGATAACCATGGTCAAAGAAATAAATGCTTGAAGAGATCCATGGGTTAAATGGAGGTTGAGTTTAGAGGTAAAGTCTCTAACCATGGGGGAAAGTGTTAGTTTTGATACTTGATGTAAAGTATAGATACCAATAGCTAACAAGATGAGAGGGGGGGGTGAATCATACAAACTTAAACTTCCATAAAATCAACAGATTCAACCTCGGTAACTTATACTTCAGCAACTTAACCAAAAACTGTTAAACATGCAAACTTATGAACACATAATCATAACAACACTCATAACACCAGATTTAACGTGGAAACCCAAATAGGGAAAAACCACTGTGGGATTTCGGACCCACTAAAAAATATACTCTTCTAGAGTATCCTCGGTTAAAAGCAAATCTTGTTAAAGATTACAAACACATTGCTAGATGTGACCCGGTTAAGGGATTTCCCTCAGATCTATCAGGATCTTCACTTTGTTAGAAGTGACCTTGTTAAAGGATTTCAAACACTCACTTAGAATGTTACCTTGCTAGAGGGTTTATATATAAGACTGTTAAGTCCACTCGATTAAGAGATTTTCTGTCACTTACAAAATAATAGTAATAAAATCTATTTGTAACTTCACATCTAAAATGCTAAAGCAGATTCTTATTTGCTCTAAACAATCTAGTCATAGGACTTATCTTGTCCCTCTGTTGGGCTCTCTACTTTGTTATTCAAATAGGTCGTCAAGCTTCTGTGCTCGGTAATCACTATGTAGCATCCCTGTGCATACATTTGCCTGCATACATTGTTTATCAACAATTCCTTATTTATAAACAATTGCTAACCGCTAAATCTCCTTGATCACATTTCCCATGATCAATCTTAGCCATCAGATCTTCAAACTTGACTAGGTTCTATGTATCCTTCCGATTTGAAAACATTTTACCTTAACTCGAGACTTGCATTCCCATCTTGGAACTTCCATAAGGTTATTGCGGTTCAATCTGCACTGTAGATCTTCGTGCTGATTTTCCTTTGCCATAGATCCTTAACAAAATTCATTCACGGCATACCAATTATTTGTACATTTCCAGCTAATCATTGTCCTTCATTAAATAATGCTTTTATCCATCCCATGCGCACTATCATAACTCAGTTGCAACTCGGTAACTACTAAACTTTACTCGGTAGACATTTTGCCTTCATTAACCGATATCGATAACCTTAGGGTTTACCGACTAGGTTCCTTGCTCGGTTGCATAGTATAGTATTAACCTTACAATCAACAACATATGTAGGATATCAAAACAATCTAAACATCATGATCTCATCATTTTCTAACTTGGTAATAGTTTCCCATTGAATAACTTATTCCTCCCTTTATTCATCACATTCTTTATGTGTCTTTTACTGACATCTTAATTCTCTTCTAATCAATCTTCTCAAGATATGGCAACATCATACTAAATCAGATAATCAATTTCTTGACATCAATGACAAAATAATGTTATAAAGATAGTTATCATCCTTCTTCAGTTATATCAATAATCTTCAACAACCTTCTCAATATCCTTATTGAATATCAACAATCTTTCTTACTATAATGCCAACAATCTCCCCCTTTGGCATTGATGTCAAAACCAACAATTAAATGGTAATACCAACAAGAAATTCAAATTGATTTGAATTTAGGTTCCTATTAGACTTCTCCTGTTATCCTTCATCTGTTGTCTTCTGAAGTCTTCTCCATTTTCAATAGGCTTCTGAGCTATTGACTTGCATTTAGTCTTCACCATTTTGCAATCTACTCCCCCTATCATTAGTCTTCTGTTATTTCCATCATTCAGGGCTTTATCATGCAGTCAACCATTTAGTCTTCTCCCCTGTTGACAACAATGCCAAGAAGTAAAAGAACTAAATCATGATTCCTTCCTCTATGAAGTGATTTGCCTTGCTGTGTAACATCTTAGTCTCGGTCAGATCAACTTGTCTCTATTCATTTTTTTTTGCACACCTTTAGGTGACCTCCTAAAGTGTGTAAATCAGCATCAATCCACACGTAATATTCTGTAGATTCATCAAATTGATGCTTTCACTGAACTCAGTCAGTGAGTAGAAGATAGGGGTAGGACCCCTAACGTGCTTCTGAGATACTCAAAAGTGTCCCTTGGCAGTGGCTTTGTGAAGATGTCTGCTAATTGCTCCTTTGAACTGATATATTCCAGCACAACTTTCTTCTCTTGAACTTCTTCTCTGAGATAGTCATATTCCTGTCATTAGTCTTCTATTATTTCCATCATTCAAGGCTTTATCATGCAGTCAACCATTTAGTCTTGCAACCATTTAGTCTTCTCCCCCTTTGACAATAATGCCAAGAAGTAAAAGAACTAAATCATGATTCCTTCCTTTGTGAAGTGATTTGTCTTGTTGTGTAACATCTTAGTCTCAGTTAAATCAACTTGTCTCTATTCATTTTTTTTGCACACCTTTAGGTGACCTCCTAAAGTGCATAAATTAGGATCAATCTACACATAATATTCTGTAGATTCATCGAATTGATGCTTTCACCGAACTCGGTCAGTGAGTAGAAGATAGGGGTAGGACCCCTAACTTGTTTCTGAGATACTCAAAAGTGTCCCTTGGCAGTGGCTTTGTGAAGATGTCTGCTAATTGCTCCTTTGAACTGATATATTCCAAAACAACTTTCTTCTCTTGAACTTCTTCTCTAAGATAGTGATACTTTATAGATATATGCTTTGTCTTAGAATGCATCACTAGATTCTTTGAAATGTTAATGGCACTAGTATTATCATAGAATATAGTTACTGGCTTGGTAAATTTCTCATTTATACCTTCCAACATTTGTTTGATACATGCTATATTGGTACAATTAATGCTGCAGCAACATATTCAACTTCTGTTGTAGATTGAGAAATACATCCTTGTTTCTTGCTAAGCCAACTTACTAGTCTTTCTCCCAAAAAGAAAGCTCCACCACTTGTGCCTTTCCTGTCATCTATGTTGTCTGCCCAATCAGCATCAGTATAAACTTTTAAATCAAAATTATTTCTCTTTCCATATACTAAGCCATAATCTTCAGTGCCTTTTAGGTATCTAAAAATTCTCTTGATTGTTGTCATATGAGTTTCCTTGGGATCTGTAGATAATCTTGCTACAATACCTACTGCATGTGCTATATCTGGTCTACTATGCACAACATATTGCAATTTTCCAATCATAGATCAGTAAAGTGTCTCATCAACAGATGCAAATTCATCATTCTTTGATAATTTACAGTTATTAGTCATAGGAGTACTTACTGGTTTAGAATCCTCCATTCCAAATTTCTTCAAGATTTCCTTTATGTAATTGGATTGAGTAATGAAAATCTCATCTTTCATTTGCAATATCTGTAAACCTATAAAATACTTTATCTCACCAATTAGTGACATCTCAAATTCTTTGCACATTTCATTTCCAAAGTTCTTGCATAAGAAGTCATTTCCACAAAATATAATGTCATCAACAAATATGGCTGAGATCAATATTCCATTATCCTCATCTTTCTTCATGTACATATTGTTGTTTTCACTTGTCCTTATAAAACTAATCTTGATTAAATAAGAGTGCAATCTTTCATACCATGCTTTACGTGCTTGTTTCAGACCATATAAAGCTTTGTTCAGTTTGCATACCTGATATTTACTCTTGTCTTCAACAAATCCTTCAGGTTGTTCAATGAAAACTTCTTCTTCTAGTATACCATTCAAAAATGCAGATTTAACATCCATTTGATATACCTTGAAATTTTTGAAAGCAGCATATGCCAACAATGTTCTACTCCCTCAAGTCTAACCACAGGTGCAAAAGTTTCACCATAATCTATTCCTTCTTCTTGAGCATAACCTTTGCAAACTAGCCTTGCTTTGTTGTGAATGACCTCACATTTTTCATTTAGCTTGTTTCTGAAAATCCACTTGGTACCGATTACATTTTTGTCCTTTGGTCTTGGGATTAGTGTCCATGTGTCATTCTTCTTGATTTGATCAATTTCTTCTGTCATTGCATTTACCCAATCTTCATTGTTAAATGCCTCTTTCACTATTCTTGATTCAAATTCAGAAATCAGACATGTGTTATGTCTCAGTTTGTTTCTTGTCATCACTGGATCATCTTTATCTCCTATAATCTGACTTGATGCATGATGTCTTCTAACATATTTGGCTAATATAGGCTCAGTAGGTTTTGTATGATCTTCTACATCACTCAGTAACTGGACATTATCTTCATTTTCTTCAGCAGCTTTCTCGGTAGGACTTCTCAGTTGAACATAAACAAATTCTTCATAATCTTCTAGTTCTTTGGAATTTCCTTCATCATTTCTTTCTACAAATTCATCAATTTTCACATTTGCACTTTCCACTTTTTTGTTAGATGATTTGATCAGACATTTAAATGCTTTACTTCTAAAAGAATAACCAAGAAATGTTCCTTCTTCACTTTTCTGATCAAACTTTCCATTTCTGTCATCTTTGTGAACATAGCATCTACTTCCAAAGAATTTTAAGTAGCTTACATTAGGTTTCTTGTCATACCAGATCTCATATGGTGTCTTCATAGTTCCTTTCTTCAGTTGAACTCGGTTCAGGGTGTAAACTGCAGTGCTAATTGCTTCTCTCCAAAATGTTTGAGGTACCCTCTTTTCTATCATCAAGGTTCTTGCACAATCCACAATTGATCTATTTCTTCTCTTGGCTATCCCATTTTGCTGAGGTGTTCTTCGTGTAGATACTTGCCTCTTTATACCATGATCATTGTAGTATAAGTTAAATTCATCAGAAGTGAATTCTCCTCCTCTATCAGATCTAAGACATTTGAGTTGTCTTCCTATTTCATTTTCAACTCTTGCCTTGTACCATTTGAACATTTGAAAAGCTTTTGATTTTTCTTTTAAAAACATAACTGACATCATCCTTGAGTAATCATCCACAAGTAATATGAAATATTTATCACCATAATAACTTTGAACTTTCATAGGACCACAAAGATCAATGTGTACTAGATCTAAAATTCCTTTAGAAGTGTAGGACTTACTTGTAAAGCTTGATCTTGTCATCTTACCCATTTGGCATCCTCGGCACATAGCATTCTTAGGTTTTTCAAGACTCGGTAGACCTCTTACTCGATGCTTCTTACTTATTTTGATCAAATTATCAAAATTTACATGACAAAACCTTTTATGCCATAACTAGGTATCATCTATCTTTGCATAAAGACACTTGTTCCGAGTTGAGTCAAGATGAAATATATTACCATTTTTTTGTGTCCCGGTAGCAGCTAACTTTCCATGTTTGTCATGAACTTTGACAATTCCTTTTTGAAATTCTATTCGGTATCCTGTATTGTTTAGCTGTGCTACACTCAACAAATTGTATTTCAATCCTTCAACCCAATATACATCATCACATTTAGCATTGTCAAGAAGTGTTATAGATCCTTTACCTTTTACCGTACATGGTGCATCATTACCAAATCTTACATAGCCTCCATCATAGTCTTCTAATTTAACAAACTTGTGTTTATCACCTGTCATATGATGTGAGCATCCACTGTCTATGATCCAAGAATCATTATTATTTATGTGAGATATTAGCACTTTTTCTTCATACCTTTCCTCATCAGATCCATTTGTAATAGCCACATAAACAACTTCCTCACTATCAGTTTCATCAGATTTGTCATCGTTGGATTCCTCATCTGCTTCTAGACAAATCTTTCTATCTCTCCTTCTAAAGTCTCAGTGTCCTCTGTATTTGTTATCTTTATGCCTATTATCTTAGTATTCTCTCTTTTCACTAGATTCTTTGTCAAGGCAGTTAGAAGCCATATGTCCTATTTTATCAAAATTGAAACATTTTAAAGGTAGCTTTCGTTTATACTTACCTTTTCCTCTCGGTAACCTTCTGGCTAATAATGCTTCAAAGTCTTCTTGCTTCTTGATTTCTTCATACAGTCTATGCACTTTTTCCATGTTCATGTGAAATCTTTCAATTGCTCCACTGTGATCTCCTTTAGAGTACTTACTCATTCTATCATTGTAATCATCAGATTCACCAATATGAAAAGAACTGAATGCAGATTCTAATTTATTTACCAAAGACCCACTGTTATCAAAATTACTTAATTCAAATGCATGTAGCTTACCAATAGTAGCATCCAAAGAAACTGGCATGTTAGGTACATATCTCAATTCATTGATTGCAAAGACTCGAATAGCATAAGCTGGTAGAAGGGTTCTCAACAACTTACTTATTATATCCTTTTCTTCAATAGTTCCACCCGTTCCTTTAATTTGATTGACAATCCCCTTTAGTCTTGCACTGTATTGGGTTATGTTCTCACCTTCATTCATCCTCATGGATTCAAGTTGTCCCCTTAGACTATCTAATTTTGCTCTTTGAACATGTTCATCACCTCCATACACAGATATGAGCTTAGTCCACATTGCTTTTCATCATTGCAGCCTTCTAGATCATTAAACTCTGAGTCGGTCAATGTTGATGTTATTTCAATCATAGCTTGAATATGTTTTTGCTTTTCTTTAATCTCTTCCAAGGTCATAGGGTTGGTGCTCGGTGCAATGTAATCATTCTCTAGATAATATGTTGCATATTCTCCAATTCCTAATAAATGTAGCTTCATCCTTTTCTGTCATGTGGAGAAACTTGACTTGTTCAGCTTCGGTGCATCCCTTTTATACGTCTTCGGATCTTTGCCTCAAGTACCTTTAAAAATTTTCTTCCGGAGTCCTTATCTCTGATACCAATTGTTAGTTATGATACTTGATGTAAAGTACAGATGCCAATAGCTAACAAGATGAGAGGAGGGGGGGGGGTGAATCATACAAACTTAAACTTCCATAAAATCAACAAATTCAACTTCAGTAACTTATACTTCAGAAACTTAACCAAAAAATGTTAAACATGCAAGCTTATGAACACATAATCATAACAACACTCATAACACCAGATTTAACGTGGAAACCCAAATAGGAAAAAACCACTGTGGGATTTCGGACCCACTAAGAAATATACTCTTCTAGAGTATACTCGGTTAAAAGCAAATCCTGTTAAAGATTACAAACACATTGCTAGATGTGACCCGGTTAGGGGATTTCCATCAAATCTGTTAGGATCTTCACTTTGTTAGAAGTGACCTTGCTAAAGGATTTCAAACACTCACTTAGAATGTTACCTTGCTGGAGGGTTTACATATAAGACTGTTAAGTCCACTCGATTAAGATATTTTCTGTAACTTACAAAATAACAATAATAAAATCTATCTGCAACTTCACATCTAAAATGCTAAAGCAGATTCTTATTTGCTCTAAACAATCTAGTCATAGGACTTATCTTGTCCCTTTGTTGGGCTCTCTACTTTGTTATTCAAACAAGTCTTCAAGCTTCTGTGCTCGGTAATCACTATGTAGCATCCCTGTGCATACATTTGTCTGCATACATTGTTTATCAACAATTCCTTATTTGTAAACAATTGCTAACCGCTAAATCTCCTTGATCACATTTCCCATGATCAATCTTAGCCATCAGATCTTCAAACTTGACTAGGTTCTATGTATCCTTCGAATCTGAAAATGTTTTACCTTACCTCGGGACTTGCATTCCCATCTTGGAACTTGCATAAGGTTATTGCAGTTCAATCTGCATTGTAGATCTTCCTGCCGATTTTCCTTTGCCATAGATCCTTAACAAACTTCATTCACGGCATACCAATCATTTATACATTTCCAGCTAATCATTATCCTTCATTAAATAATGCTTTTATCCATCCCATGCGCACTGTCATAACTTAGTTGCAACTCGGTAACTACTAAATTTTACTCAGTAGACATTTTTCCTTCATTAACTGATATCGATAACCTTAGGGTTTACCGACTAGGTTCCTTGCTCGGTTGCATAATATAGTATTAACCTTACAATCAACAACATATATAGGATATCAAAACAATCTAAACATCACGATCTCATCATTGTCTAACTTGGTAATAGTTGCCCATTGAATAACTTATTCCTCCCTTTATTCATCACATTCTTTCTATGTCTTTTACCGACATCTTAATTCTCTTCTAATCAATATTCTCAAGTTATGGCAATATCATACTGAATCAAATAATCAATTTCTTAACATCAATGACAAAATAATGTTATAAAGATATTTATCATCCTTCTTCAGTTATATCAATAATCTTCAACAACCTTCTCAATATCCTTATTGAATATCAACAATCTTTCTTACTGTAATGCCAACAGTAAGTGGATGGTCATGTAAGATCTATTAATGGTTTGGAAGACTTTAGGGATTAGCTTGTTGAACACATAAAGTATTAAATGCTTTTCAAAGACTTTGAAGGCTTTGAGAAGTGACTTCAAGTTGTTTAAGAATGTTACAATATTTAAGAAATGGGATTAGGCTAATTAGGAATGGTTTAGAAGAGTCTAGAAGGGGATTTAGGATTGCAAGTGGATTTGGTTGGTGAGGGAAAATAGAATTTTAATTAAAATAAGAATTAATTTATTTCAATTGTGGTTGCAACTTGCATTTGTAGGAGAATGCAAGTGGGGGGGGGGGAGGGGTGGTAGTTTAGTGATTTAAATAAATATTTATTTATTTATTTAAAAGAGGAAAGGGATTAAATTAAATAAATAGGATTTATTCATTTAATTGATTTAGAGGTGTGGTTTAATGGATTAATTGAAATAAATTAAATAATTTATTTAATTAATAGGAGAATGGTTGAGGATGAATTAATTAAATATTAATTTAATTAATTGATTATTGAAGGTTTATTAATCAAATAAATAGTAAATATAGTCCAAGGGGTTGAGCTTAGTTGGTTAAAGCATTGAGTTCTCAATGTGGAGACCGAAGTTCAACTCCCATCAGGGACACCTTTGTGTAGAATTCTAAGTTGTGACTCTTGGTCTTCCATTGGTTTAAAGTGGATTTCTAAGTTGTGACCCTTGGTATTCCAATTGTCGTTTCTAGTTTGGTGCTCAAAAGGAGCTAGTATTTTTAATAAGTTTGCTCGAAAGGAGCTAGTATTTGTAATAAGTTCATAACGTGGATGCTCGAATGAGCAAAAAAAGAGCTTTGTGATTCTATGATATTTAATACAAAAAAAAAATAGTAAATATTCATTTAATTAAATGGACATATTTATGTGACTACAGAATCAAAATGAAGCTCATACAAAGACATGGAAACAACATGAAACCATACCCAACACCAAGGGAGAGGTACAAGCCAATCTTTAATCGATGATCTCCTATTGTTCTCCTACATCTTCAAAAATCCCCCAATTGATGAAATAATGTTGATGAATGTTTGATGGATGAATGTTGAATGTTGTTGAAGACTTCAAAGATCTACTCTTTCACTGCAAAGAAGGCTCTTTATGCTCCAAAAACCTGCTCTTAGATTCTTAGAAGAAGACCCTTTCAAATGAAGAAAGAGAGCTCTTAAGTATGAAACCCTATATATTAATTTCATGTTTAGGTCGACCTAGGATTTGAATTTCTCGCCAATCTTTTGGGTTTAAGCATTATTATATCATAGGATTATGCTCTCAAAATTTCAAGAAAAAATTTGAGGACCATGTGCACTTTCAACATGGTCTGACCAAATTTTTACCAAATTTTTGAGGTCGTTAGATATAATGATATTAGAGAAAATCCCAAAGTTATAGCCAATTTCAAGGTGTTTTGATATGCGAAATCGGGTCTCAAAGGTCAAAATAGGACATAATTAAGGTTTAGGGTTAAATGATTTATTGAAGGAATAAAATGACAAGGGGCACACTTAAGATAAAGGGCCCATCTTTATAACATGTGAAGTGATGAATTATGATTTTAGATTTAATTAAATTGATTAATTAAATACTTAAAAGAGATTAGAAATGAAAGATGAAAAAGACACTAAGGCGGGTGCTAACCAAGTGTGAAATTGTACCACCCTAGCAAGGGTGTACAACTTACGACACTACAGTTGTTACTGCAGTTTATCAGTTTTGCATTGGAAGTTAAGTTTGATAATCCGATGAAAACTTATTGATCCCCCCCCGCCTCTCAGTTTTCCTTCATTGTTGTTGTCAACAATTGGTATCAAAGCTAGATCCTCTAGAAGAAGCTTGACTACTTGAGGTGATCTGGGATGGCAACTGGAAGTGTTATTTTTAAGAAGGAAAGTCTGAGATTTGATGGAAGTAATTATTCTATATGGAAGAGCTGGATGGAGGTGCACTTGAGATGTCTTGGAGAGGATTATTGGAAGATTACAAAGGATACCTATTATGTTCCTCAGAATGCATCGGTTACTATTGTTGAGATCAAGGATGCTGAAAATAACATTAGAGCTAAGGGAGCATTGCTGAGTGCCCTGACTGATTCTGAGATGACTAATATGATGGGACTTTAGACTGCACATGAGATCTGGGAGAAGCTTGAGACCTTGTATGAAGGAGACAAACAAGTCAAAGTTTTTAAGTTATAGATCTTGAAAGGGAAGTATGAGATGTTTAAGATGGGAGAAGATGAGAACATAAACTCCTTCATGGCTAAGGTGAATGAACTTTTCCTAGGTATTAGATGTGTTGGTGGAACCATTGAAGAAGATGAAATTATTACCAAGGTGTCAAGATCATTGCCTCCTACTTGCAAACATAAGGTAGCCGCTATTGATGAGATCCAGAGTGTGACTATTGTGACAAGAGATATGTTGGTTGGAAAGATTGTTGCATTTTAACTGAGAGAATTCGGTGAATCACATGGAAAGTCTAAGATAGCATTTAGAGCATTTGTATCTGGAAAGCAGAAGTATTACCCTGATGAATGCAGAATATCCAGATATGAGAGAGAGAGAGAGATGGAAGAGAAAGAAAGAGAATTGGATGAGCTTGAAGCATTGATTGCCTGGAGATTGCCTAAAGGAGCTTGCCTAAAGGAGATGGTAAGTATGATGGTAAATTGCCTCTGAAATGTTTCTCTTGCAATAAGATAGGACATTTTTCTTCTAGGTACCTGAAGAGAATGTCTAAGTATGATAGGCATGATAAATTTGATAAGCATGATAGGAATGATAGATATGAGAAGCATGAAAAGTATGATAAGCCTTACAAGCCTAACTGAAATTTTAAGCATCAGAAGAACTGATATTATGTTGTTGATGAAGGTGTTGTAGATGAAGAGTCTAAAGGAGATGAAATAGTGTTTATTGCTATTAAAGAAGATGGACCGGTATCTGTTGATTCCACAAGCTGCACTATTGAGGAGAAAGTTTTAGCTGCAAAAGTTGAAGAGAAAGATGAATGGGTGATTGACAGTGGTTGTTCACATCATATGACCGGTGATAAAATCAAATTTGTGAGTATGGAAAATTATGACGGTGGAATAGTAAGATTCAAAGATGACAAAGTCTGTGTAATCCATGGTAGAGGTTCTATTTCCTTTGATGGTAAGCATAACACTGATGATGTCTTGTATGTTGAAGGTTTGAAGCATAATCTTTTAAGTGTTGGATAGATGGTGGACAAAGGTTATGATTTGCAATTCAAGAATGGAAAATGCAAGATCCTAAATGTCTCTGGTATATAGATTGCATCAAAAACTAAGACTGAAGGTTATATCTTTCATTTGAATGCTGGTGAGAAAAGTTTCTTGATTGCTCAAATTGATGAAAGTTGGTAATGGCATAGGAGAATGTGTCATGTTAATTTTGACTCAATGATTAAGATCAGTTCTACTCAAGTTGTTAGATATTTGCATAAAATTGTTAAGCCTGCTAATCCGGTATGTAAAGAATGTCAAATGGGTAAGAAAACAAGAATTTATTTCAAGAGTTAGTAGTATACATCTGATGGATTGCTAGATCTTGTGTAAACTAACCTATGTGGACCTACTGCAATAAGAAGTGTCCAGGGTGACAGATATTTCATGTTATTAATTGATGATTATTCCAGGATGATGCGGGTTGCCTTTTTGAGATAGAAATCAGAAGCTTTAGACAAATTCAAGATATTCAAAGCAAAGGTTAAGATTGAGAGAGGACTGAAGGTGAAATGTCTGAAATCTGACAGAGGGGGATAATTTTGTTTCAGTGAGTTTGATTCATTATGTGAGAAGCATGGAATTAGAAGATAAGTATCTGCTCCTAGAAGCCCACAGAAAAATGGAGTTGTTGAAAGGAAAAAAAAAAGACTATCTTGGATACTACAAGGACTGTGTTGATTGAAGAGAATTTTTCGAAGATCTATTGGAGACAAGTTGTTAGCACTATTGTTTACACATTCAACCGAGTACATATAAAAGGTGATTTCGGTAAGACTCCTTATGAGTTATGTTTTCATCATGTTCCTACTGTGAGATATTTCAGAATCTTTAGAAGCAAGTGTTATATCAAGAGAGATGAGAATATGAGAAAGTTTGATGCAAGAAATGATGAAGGAATTTTCTTGGGATATTCAACAAAGAGAAAAGCCTATCAATGCTACAGTAAGAGATTGAGAAAGAAGTGGAAAGTGAAAATGTGAAGGTTGATGAGAACTATGGAAAAGAGATCAAAGCATGTGGATATGATGATGATCAGAATGTTGTCTTAAAGAAAATTCAAACAGAAGAACTAATGCAGAATGATGTGGTAGAGACAATTAATCCGGATATGGTTGCTACTGGTAGAGAGATGTAGTAACCTAAAAAATAGAATAATCAGAAGACTCTGAGGTATGTAAGATTGAATCATTCTAAAAATTAGATCATTGGTGATAAAAATAAAGGTGTGATGATTAAGAGAAGACTAGCTGCTGAAAAGGTATGTTTGATTTCCAAAATTGAACCTAAAGATGTTGTTGAGGATTGTAAAGATGAAAATTGGATGAAGGCTATAGAAGAAGAATTGAATCAGATTGAAAAGAATAACACATGGGAACATTTTCCTAGACCTAAAGACAAGAATGTGATTGGTACTAAATGGGTATTCAGGAATAAACTAAATGAAGTCGATGAAATTGTCAAAAATAAAGCAAGACTGGTATGCAGAGGATATTCACAGAAAGAAGGAATTGATTATGAGGAGACTTTTGCTCCAATATCTAGACTTGAAGTTGCTAGACTATTGCTTGCATATGTTGCTTATAAGGATTTCAAGGTATATCAGATGGATGTCAAGTCATCCTTTCTGAATAGTGATCTTGAGGAAGAGTCTACATTGAGCAACCTGATGGATTTTCATTATCAAATGATGGAGATATGGTATGCAAATTGAAGAAAATACTTTATGGACTGAAACAAGCCCCTAGAGCCTAGTATGCTAGATTGGATAAGTATTTATTGAAATTGGGATTTAATAAAGGTATTGTTGATAGTAATTTGTATCTCAAGATTGAGAATGATAACATTTTGATTGTTGAAGTTTTTGTTGATGTCATTATCTTTAGAGGAGATGATAACTTAAGTATGAAGTTTTTCGATGATATGCAGAAATAATTTGAGATGTCTATGATAGGAGAAATGGAATTTTTCTTAGGATTGTAGATTTCACAGACTGGAAAGGGTATTTTTATATCTCAAGCTAAATATGTAAAGGAATTGTCAAAGAAGTTCGGGTTAGAATATTCTAAACTAGTTGGAACTGACTAGCTGAAAATTACCTAAAAATGATGAATCTCTGAAAGATAATCAGACCTTGTACAGATCTATGGTTGGTGGACTACTATACCTAACTCAAACTAGACTAGACATTATGCATGTTGTGTGCATGGCTGCTAGATATCAAGCTGATCTGAAAGAGAGTCATGTCACTGTTGTAAAGAGGATATTCAGACATCTAAAAGGAACTATAGATTATGGTTTGTGGTATCCAAGGCATGATGATTTCATGTTATGTGCCTACACTACTACTGATTAGGCTGGTGATGTTGATGATCGGAAGAGTGCCTCTGGTAGTACATTCTTTTTGGGTAAGAAATTGGTTTTATTGGGCAAGTAAGAAACAAGATTCAGTTTTCATATCTATTGTTGAAGCTGAGTACATTGCTACTGCAAGTAATTGCACTCAGGTAGTTTGGATGAAACAAATGTTGAAGGATATCATATTTATCTATTATGAGCCTACTGTCATATATTATGACAATTCCAGTGCTATTAATATGTCAAAAAACCTAGTACAACATTCAAAAGACTAAACATGTATCAATCAAGTATCATTTCTTGAGAGAAAAAAGTCAGTGAAGAGGAAGTGAAGCTAGAGTATGTGTCTACAAAGGAACAAATTGTTGATATTTTAACCAAGCCTTTGCCTATAGATACATTTGTCTATTTGAGAGACAAGTTAGGGGTATCTACCCCTCCTGATGGGAAGTAGATGCATTGATTTGCATCAATCTGGTGGACTTCACAGTTTTATCTTCTTACCCGGATTGATGACTTTATGTTGCTCCTCTAGTGGAGCAGTCTGTTTGTGGTTCAGTTGAGCTAATTTGTCTATCTAAGAGAGTGAGTTTGGTTTTTTGTTTTGAGAACCTTTGTTATTGATTTCAAAGGGGGAGAGAAACATGTGAAAAATTGTCTTATCTGTTGTTGGTAAGCATGATCTTAGGGGGAGTTAGTTGGAGATGTTTTCTTTCTTTGCATTGATCGTTTTTCACATCCATATGTTGCCATCAATACCAAAGAGGGAGATTGTTGGACATTCCTGCTACTAGAATATGTTGTTGTAGATTGGTTTATTGGGGTAATGGTTCGGTACATGGAGTATTTCTAGTATCATTATATCTTTTTGTATTGGTTTATGTGATCTAGAAGATTAATTGATCATATCATATGATCTGGTTTATAGTTTGGTTTTTCTGATTTGTACTTTGCAGAGTTCGGTATTTCCTCCGGTATATTTCGGTGTGATCAGATCTTGTGCTACAATTTTGGGAGATTGTTTTGGATGTTCTTATGTATCTTCTTTTCACATGGTTCATGATTTGGTGCTCCACAAGTTATCTTTCCTTGCGACAGTTATCGTTGTTTGAGTGTTCTTGAGTTTCAAATGTTGATCGATAAAGATTTGATAAGTGGTGTTCGTATAACTATTACAGATGATTCTAACATTCTTGATGGTGTTTCCTAATTGTTTCCTATTTTTTTTGGTGGTCGGCATTTATTCTTGTACACATTCTTGGTGATTTTGTTGATCCGGTGATATTTTTCATGCAATGTGTTGCGGTTGATCTTGGCATAATTTCTGGTGGCATTGTGTGTTCAAGCATTTGATTTAGGTCCTTTTTATGTCATGTATATCATTATATTGGTCCGGTGGTCGATCTTTGTATCATGTGATATAATTTTGTAATTGTGAGATGAGGGTTTAGCCGACCTTGTTGCCAAGGTTGACGATCGGTATATATAGATGACTTAGTCATGTAATTTGAGTGTTGATGTAGTGTCTACATTATCAGAGAGTGGTATATGTGGTGCTTAAGCAAATTTATCCTTCGGTGTGTTGTATTGAACAAATATTGTTGTAGGGAAGACAAATGTGCTTAACCGGAATTGTCATCAGGCATAAGGAGATGCTATATTTGCAGTTCATATAATCCGGATTGTAGTTCGATCATTATTATAATGTAGTGAACCTTCCCTGAGTGTTGTAGCCTTCTAGGTCATCCTATTTTGAGTAGTGAGCTCTAGAAAGTGTGCCTGAATGCATGTGCATTCCCCTTTGTAATATATACACATACTACTACAGAGTATCATCTTACTATGGGTAGGTTCCCACTGTGGTTTTTCACTTAACCGAGTTTTCCATGTCAAAATATTGGTGTTGTATGTTGTGTTGTCAATTTTCTTATCTTTGTTGTTACTGTAGTTTATTAGATTTGCATTTGAGGTTAAGTTTGATAATCCAGTGAAAACTGATTCATCCCCCCCCCCTCTCAGTTTTCCTTCATTGTTGTTGCCAACAAATTTTTCATGTTATTGCATCAACACATGGAGGAATTATCCTAAAGACTTATCAATTGAAGGTATAATCAAATCAGTTAATCATTTCAATTCAAATATTTGTAATTTAATTTTAATTTGACTTAAGGGTTAATTCCAAACCCAAGATTTGACCTAGGCAAACCCCTATAAACCACCCAAACACCATCTTCCTCCTCTTGTGTGCATTTACAATTTTCCAGCAGAGACAAGAAGTTAGGAGGGCAATCAATAGAAAGATACATATTGGTACCCAAAACCAGTATAGAAAAACCCTAGACCAAAGCGCTCTGGGTGTCCCTATTTGAACCAAGATGCTCTAGGTATCCTTGTCCTTAGAGATCTACAATATATTTAATATGAGAAACATTTAATGTGTCAAGAAGCTACAATTCAGTTTGTCTGCCAAAGTCAAAAGACCAGGACACCTTGGGTGCCCTGATCCATAAAATTCAGCTCCAGTCTTCAATCATAGGTGCATGTTTGTATATTTTGTTCATTTGTGTACTTGGTGCAAGAAGAGACTATGAACACTTCTTTCAAAGATCTCCCTCCCAAGGATGAAGCTTTAAAGAATGATTTTAATCCTTCCCCTAGATTGTACCTCCCCCATGAAGATCATTTGTTGCAAGAGGATGATATTGTGGTTGTCCAAGTCCTAATGATACCATACCTTGTATTCATTTCAATGACCTTCCCTCTAGAGATGAAGCATTAATGAGTGATTTTTGTCCCCCTCCTAAATATTGTCTTACTCATAAGAATACATTAGAGAAAGAGAATGATATAATAAACACCTTCCTTAATGTCACCTTACCTTCCATACATTGTGCCTCTCTTAGAGATGACTCATTGATGGATGTTGTTAAACCTTCTCCCAAAGTTTGTCCTACTAATGAATATACCTTAGACCAAAAGGAGGATGTTAATACCACTTTCCTTGATGCTCTATCTCCTAAAGATGAAGCTGCAGTGGATAGACAACCTAAATAAGATTAAATCAATTTTATTTATGTTGCATAGAAGCCTAAAGTTGTTATCCACCTTCGTCAAAATGTCCCTCAACTTCAATAAAAAACAATGATTGTTGTTAAAGGTAGAGTGAGTTATCAGCTTAATTACCATACAATAGCTCACACATATAACAATAAGAAAGATCCTCAACTTAGCATTGAGTTCTATCAAAATGAGTTGTCTCCTATATAAGTTTGACAAAACAAATGTTACCCTATCCTTATTGGTGTCCTTATCAATGGTAGTGCCATAAGATAAACTCTAGTTGATAATGGTCCAAATCTTAATATGTGTAGCATTGACTTGTTGCATGAAATAAAAGTAGATACTTCTCTTATTCAACCTAATTCTCTTCCTATGTGTGGCTTTGATAATGTTGGTAAATCATTATTAGGTAAATTTACCTACTAAGGCATGTCTTATTATACATACAATTATCCATGTTATACCTGGCACTCTCACATATAACCTTCTTCTAGGTAGACCTTGGATTCATGCTATGCATGCAGACACATCTACTTTTCATCACAAAATCACGTTTGTCTATGAAAATGATGTGTACACTTTGGAGGCTATACGAAATTACAAAGTTGTTTGAGCTAACAAAATCTCAATCTTCTTCAATTTCATCAATATTTTCTCCAATACACTAATGCATCATCTCCTAATGAAGAAACTCCTTCACCTGGAAAGGTACTCTTAGAGGATGATTGGGGGTCTTTAGACTTCACACTCACCTTTTGTATAAAAAAATAAAATACTTGAATCTACAAATCAAACTTCTTATCCTAACACATGTATGGATGTTGATTGGGGCTCTTTAAATTTCAATCCAATTCAACCTAAGAATGAACCCTCTCCTCTAGACATTTCAACCCCTATATAATATTCTACACATGGATACAATAGACCGTTGGCATTTGCATGAAGATTGCATTAATGATATGTTATGTTGTCATTGATGTCAATTAACCGGTAATGATATTGTTGTAATGATGTTTTGTAACCGGTAGAAATAACTAGCGAAGGAAACTGTAACTAGTAGGAAGAATTTGTGGAGTGAACCAGTATTGCTATGTATTGAAGAGTTGAACCAGTAAACCCTACCTGTTGGTTTGATAAACCCTAACTGATTAAGTTTGGTGAATTGGTTATATTGGTTTATGATCTGATGATGAGCGGTAATGATTATGACATGTATGATTACTGTATGAAGAGATTTTCAAAGTGATTTTGGCGTGTTGATGAAACGGTTTTTGTCTAGGGAATGAGCAAGTATATTGCATGTAATGCAAAGCGCGTGATGAGTTACTGAGTTCGATGGAGCGGTGATCAAGGAACGGTTGAGGCTTTCTTGATTGATATGTAATCCAACGGTCATACTTGAACTGACTTGTTGGTAATCTCTATGAGAGAATTAGGTTTTTGTTGTGTTACCAACCTAATTGATCTGTTTATAAGGTCAATGAGTGGTTTAGTTTCAAAGTTGGAAAAGTTTTAGTTGAGTGTGTGGTTGCCAAACCAGATGATGTATCTATAGTTTGAGTAAAGGCAGATAGGAGCATGAAAAGGATCTGAACAAGCAAGTGTAGTGCTATTCAAACAGATCAGCAAAATCCTGTTGTTTACTATTAATTTGGTGTAACAGTCAACCGGTTTATCTTGAGGGTTTTTATCTTGACAGTGATATTGCATTGATAGTTATAAGTTTACTTTGAGAGATTGATTTTGAGATTGGTGAAGTTAGTATCAATTTTTCTATCTACTGATTCACCCCCCCCCCCCACCCCGCTCTCAATAGTTGACTGGATTCTTATTCTTTCATCATACCATCATAGACATGGTCTAGGATGTGTGCAACAAAGTTTTCAAGGTCATGAGAAATCACACTCTTCTAGCAAAGATTTAGCTTTCCAACCTATTCCTTTGTCAACATCCCCTCCCCAAACATCCCCTCCCCAATGTCTAGTGCATCCATTTCTTCTTATCCCAATGTTTCATTTCAACAAAATAATATTTTTTCTGACCTTCTTCAAACCAATATGATGACTTGACCCAAGAGAAGAAGAAAATGTAGAAAAGACCTTGAGAATTCTACCTTTTGTACATATCATCAACAATATGGTCATTCTACTAATGAATGTCGATATGTGCATATTAAAATTTAAAAATTCATTCATTATGAGGTCATTCATGTAATATATGACAATAGGTGGTATCTCATTCCTTCTACAAAATATTTATGACCTATTATGTTGCTCCTCACTATGGGACAACAAAGATTACCTTTTTGTGGCTCATTGTCATTCATGGTGGTACAATTTCATGTTCAATTATAATTGGACAACAACATAATAAACTATTTCGTCTTGTTTCTACACTTGGGGGGCAAGATTATTTTTCCAATCACTCATTCTTTCTAAGGATTCATTTTTCTTTTGTTGAGTTGTATCTTTCATAAATTGATGTCATTTCTTGCATAAAATTATCTTTCATGTGAGTACAAGTATGTCCCTTGGTTAGGACCTATTATTGGCTTGAAACAGTATGTCTTTTGTGAATAATCTCTCCTTTGTGAAAGTGTGCAATCCTTCACTAAGAATCCACTTTTTCTTAGCAATAGGGAAGGTGTGTATTTTTATTCTCCTTCCCTAAATTTCAAATATGTCATCTTTATAAAATATCTCCTCTCTTAGTGGAGGTAGATATATTTGGGTAAAGATCTCTTCCTTTGTGCATCCCTCAAAAGTATCCCCTTTTCACTTCTTGTATTATATCTCCTTACAACTATCTCTTCCTTGCTTAAAAGAGTTGTGCCCTCTTTAGCTTGGAGTATATGTACATTGTTGCTTAAGGGATATCTTCTTGGTGATGAAGTTGTTTATCTATATCCTATCTTTCTACCTTAAGATATCGACATAGGGCTATGTTGACATCTTAAGGTGGGCATATATGTGGCATAGCATTGTAAATTGTATCCACATACAATTTTGTCACCTGGAACTCACTTTCACGTTTTATCTTTTAGATCCCAATGTCTACTTTGATTCTACTCACACCTTCCAAAAATCTGCATATTCAACTCCCTTTCTGACTCATGTTCAAATCTGAGTACTGATTAACATGATCAGAGTGTTGGGTGCACCCTGGTCTTGGTTGAGGACCAAGGCACCCCCATCACCCTAGTCCTCCTAATCAAGACCCAAAATTGGTCCCATCAATGGTCACTTCAATTGGGCGATAATTTAGGTTCCATGTTGAATTGCTCTAGAAATTCAAAGAATTATTGGATGGTTAAGTAAAAAAGGAGTCCTACCCCTCTCATTTGAAGGATATATGGATGGATCTCTCTCAATTACACTCTAGCAAATTAAATTCAACTGAGAAAGCAATCAAGTATTTGTCAAGCATTGAAGGAGAGGTAAAGTCAAGTTCAAGCATTCAAGATGGAATTCATGATCAACCTTCCATGAAGAAATTCTACATGACATCCTAAACCCTTAGCATGAAGATTCAAGCAAGCTTCATCAAAGTATCATATAAACATTCAAATTCAAATCTATCTTTTCCCTTTAAAGGAAAGTATTCTACTCGGGTTCAATTATATTTTCATTATCATTTCAATTTCAAGGATAATTCTTAAACTAGGGTTTGACCCAAGTCAAACTCCTATCCACAATCATTTTCTCTCTCTATGTGTAGGAAATTGATTCAAGTGTTGTGATCGAAGATTATAATAGAACAAACGATGATGAATAGGTTCAAATTTTATAGGCACAAAAAGCAGAGGACTTGGTATCTCTCACCACCTTGGTCGTGAGAATTTAGCTCAATATTTGGATTTTGTATGTCTCCCTGATCTGGAAAACATCTTGCATGTTTGCTCATAATTTCCAAGACCAAGGCACCTACCCTTCTGGTCCCAACAATTTGGCCTGGATTTTTCAGCTACAAGTTCCAACTCATTTTCTCTTCTTAGATCTTTGTCTACAATTATGTTTGAAATCTAGAACACTTTATCATTCTTCTTTTCCTTCAGTTCCTCATTATTTTCCCTAGATTAAACTTTACAAATCAAATACAAATTCAACTCCAAAAGAGGAATCAAACACACAAATCCAATTAGCATCTCAACCCTTTCTTTAATTGAATTGCAGCTAGATCTATTGGGTTCCATTCCTCTTTTAAATGTGAAGGGTTAAACCCGTGAAATTAGTGGTTTTACCTATATTTTGGTGAAGCTCCACCCCTTCACATGCGGGCTCCTTGTTTCCTATGTTCAATTAAATTTTGCAATATTTCCTTATGACATCATGCTTTGTTTGGTTATCCTTATTCAATTTTGTAGGATTTCTTTACAACATCATGCTTATTTTGGTTATCCTTATTTTGATTTTTTAGGATTTCCTTATAACATCATGCTTTGTTTGGTTATCCTTATTCAAATTTCACAAATTTCCTTATAACATTGTGCTATGTTTCGTTATCTTTTGTCACCCAATTTCTAGACCTTTAAACTCTCCTTGCCTTTTTCATGGATCACCTAGCATAACACAATTTTCTAGCTCATGGAATCCATATTCCTTTCTCTATCTCCCATGAACGCATAGTGTAACACACTTTGCTAGCATTAAATCATGGTCTCTTCTCCTTTCAATTGGTGCATGTCCTTGTTCTTTCTATAAGTCCACTTGGTCTCTTGCAATAACATGTTGAGAATGATATTAGCGGATGAGACATGTTGATAATCAAGGTATCTTCAACTAGTTGACTTGGAACTTTTGTTTTAAGTACTAACGTTGTTTCTTTGTGTATAATTGAAGGTTACTTGCATGGATTGATAGGATCCTATGCTTGGGGTCTTGATCAACCCTCAAATTCAAAGTTCTCCTATCCCAAGCTTCTTCATTTCTACTTTTCTAAGAGTATGATTGTATGATCATACTCCGCTAAAGCTGGGGCTAAATATAGCATCGTAAATTGTACAACTTTAATTAGGGTGTCCAATTTCACACTCTCCTGGCACCCATTTTTAGTATTTCCCATTCCTCTTTGCATTATAATACTTTTATTATAATTAATTAATATTTAATTCAATATTATGATTCTTATTCCACTTTAATACATCAACGGCTTATCATTTGGGCCCTTTATTCTAGGTGTGCCCTTTATCTTTTATTATCCTGGTTGATTATAAGTCATGTCCTATTTCAAATCTCAAGACATGTTTCCCCCATCTAAACATTATATATTTTCATACATAGCAATTTTTCGGCATTAGAACCCTATTATCTCACATCTCTAAAAAGTCAAGCTGAAATTGTTGGGACTAGGTTGCCAAATGCCACACAGTCGCACGCTTTTTTTCCCCAATTTTGGGAGGATAATAAGGCAGTCCTATCTTATTCAAATCTAGATCCATGCAAAAATATAATAATTCTAAGTCGGCCTAAAGGTGATTTTATTATGAAATCCCTATATAAAGCATCCCTCTCAATTCATTTCATCATCTATAATTATCTCATTATTGCATCTCATCATTGTGTCATCATTCCAATTCAAGAGTAGATCTGATTCAAGGAACAAAAAGTACATCAAGGCATCTTCATTTATGTTTCAATCATGATTTCATGATGGATTTTTCATGTTGGCATCAACACATGGAGGACTTATCCTAACTACATTGCTTCATCAATTGAAGGTATAATTAATTTAGCAGTCATTTCAATTCGAGGGTTAATTCCAAATTAGAGGTTTGACCTAGGCAAACCCCCATAAACCACCCAAAAACTATTTTCCTCATCTTGTGTGCACTTACAGGTTTTTGACAGAGACAAGAAGTTAGGAGGGAAATCAACAAACATATAAAGACCAGTACCCAAAACCAGGATAGAAAAACCCTAGACCAGGGCGCTCTAGGCACCCATGCCCTGATCAAGATGCGTTGGGAATTCCTATCCTCAAATATTTACATCATATTTGATAGGAGTAGCATTTATAGTCTTAGGAAGCTATGGCTCAGTTTGTGTACCAAAGTTAGAAGACCAGAATGCTTTGAGTGCCCCAATCCAATAAATCCAACTCTAGTTTTCAGTCACAGGTGCACCTTTGTATCTTTTGTTCATTTTTATACTTGTTGCATAAATTATGTCTTTGCAACAGTTTGTTTTAGTCCTTTAGATGTCCATTGACATCATACTTGAATCCTAGGTTGATATCATTTCAAAGCTATACACTTTCCAAAACTCCAAAGGAATAGAAGCCCTAAGGTATCATTTGACTCTCTTGGACAAGAGTTAGTCAATTTTATTCACATTTTTTGTGGCTTCAAGTATTCTAATGTTTTGATGAAAGTGGATCTTGGCTCTAATTTTGCCTTGCTCCATTTTCATCCAAAACAAATTGGTTTATACTCTTATATATTTTTACTTTGGCTTGCCCCAAATAACAATTAGGGAAGTTTTAAAGAGTATTACAAGGTTAAAGTTTTAAGTTAAAAATCAAAATGGAGTCTTAAACGATAATAAAGAAAAATAAATAAAAATTATTTCCTACTAAGTCCTAATGTCAAAGAGGGAAAAAGTATGTGCTTTGTCTCCTTTTGAAAGTTTAAATTGCTAGTTGCAGTTTGCTTGACAATGAATCACTTGATAGCTTGATAAGATACATCAATGATAATGAACTTCTAATTGTAAGAGTTCTAGTTAGAATTTCAAATGAGGAAGGGAGTCACATTTATATGTGACTTACACCTTTTTTAAATAAATTTTTGAGTTTAGGCTGAAAACAAGGCCATGACCATTAAGGGTCCAAAGTCAACATCTAAACTTTCAAATTTTGATCCAAATTGGAAAGACACTAGCATTGGGAACTAGTGGCATGCCCTATTTAGTTGTTTAAAGAGTTAGGCATTGTAGGATGTGACCGATGTTGCCAATTGGAGCCTGAAACAAGCCCATTTACTCACGATCAAACTCACACACTAAAATGGGTGCTAAACATAGAATAAAATTGTGAGGGATAATAATTTATAATGTTATAGTATCTTTAATTTGAACGCATGCCACATGTATGCATATATAGCTAAAACCATATGCTATTTTTTTTTTTTGATCGGTAAGAGGTCGAGGCCAAGGATTTTATTAATTATTTAAAAGTTAAAGTACAAATCTCCACTTGTGCGGGTGTCGGTAGGAAAGAGTGGAGGCGAGAAAACCTCCGGCCTTGCCCGAGACCAAAGTCTAGCCTAATATTACAAAATAAATAATAATTCCAATTTTTGGTACAACCACCACTTAATCCAAAGAGACCCCGGGCTAGGGGAATCATAAGGGGTGTTTTTATGTTACCCCTCCTTTACAAGCCCTTATTTCCAACTTTCAAATAGAAGATGTCAATATTCTTTAGCTTCCAGCTTTAGCTATGTGGATGATTTTTGATTGAATAGTTCCATTTTCCATGAATTCTGCCTATTTGGCCTGCATAGTTAATTGCTCAAACACTAGGCAGATTGTTAGTATCAGTCAGCCAACATAATAGATGGAAACTCAACTTATGAAACCTGTCTTTTAAAGAATATTCAAACGAAAATAGTTCATCGAACTGCAATAGGAGTAAAATTCATTAATGTCCAAACATGGGGAATCCCATACTTGCCAGCTCTTGTTAATGCTCCTAGCTGTGATCCCTGAGAGAGAAGGGATCCAGGTTACACTAACAAGGGTTGGTAATTGGGGTTTAGTCATTCCCACCTCCTATCCTTTGAGATTACAACAGAGAGGGTGGTAAGGTAGGATTCTATCGTGTAAGATAGCTAAAATTAGAGAATTAGCAGGTGGCAATTACAGGCTTCTCCTGGATAAAATGCCGATGTAAACATACTATAATAAACAAACATTAAGAATTGCTGGTTCATTAGAACCGAAGGGAGGAATGTGGTTGTCTTGACTAAGTTTTGAGGGTTCAAACCGTTTATAGATTTGGCTCAGCACTAAAGACTGTAGTTGAGTCTAAATAACCTTTGTTTTGACCCGAAACAACCCAGAAGATCTGTTGTGAATTAATCCCTATTCTGCTATCAAGAATATACCTTAATGATGTTGAGGGTCTAAGGGATAGAAGTGAGAAGTTGGGCTGAGGTGTACTCCAAGGGTTGGAATTTGGCTTTGGGCATGAATAGACCGAAGGGGCTATAAACAGGGCCGCTCCAAGAGTGCTTGAAAACACCGAGAAATATGTATATGTATGATATATACATATATATACAAGGATGCATGAGTATATATATATATATATTGATGCAAATGTTGGAGTGACTGAATAAATGATGAATGAGAGAGTCTGAAGGAATCTAAAAGTAATTCTAAACCCTGGGTAAGAGATGATGGGTCTTATCAATAAAGGAATATTCATACAAAAATCATTATGGCCGCACCATTAAATTTAACCCTGAAGCTTGAGAGACTCAGGAAATCTGCAAGAATCAGAATTGAAAGACACCGTAACCTTTAAGATCTGAAAACCCTTGAATCTAAATTTCTTATGGATCTGAAGCTAAAGATTGGAATAAATAAACATTTGATACATATGCATAGCACAAAGATACCTATTAAATGGTTAGCATCTTTAGAAGACCACTAAACCATGCATTTCAGAGGTAAGAATAATGCTACAAAGTGGCTACCATATATCTCAAAAAACCAGTAATATAGAAAGCTAGCCAAGATTGCTATTTTCAGGTATATATATATATATATATATATATATATGTATGTATGTATGTATGTATGTATGTATGTATGTATGTATATATATATACATGTATGTACATATACATGCATGTATGTATACATACATGCATGTATGTATACATACATACATATATATATATGTATACAGATGCATGTATATATATATATACACATGCATGTATATATATATATACATGCATGTATATATATATATACATGCATGTGTATATATATATACATGCATGTGTATATATATATATACATGCATGTGTATATATATATATATATGCATGCATGCATGTATACATACATACATATATATATATGTATATACATATATATATATATATATACATATGTATATATATATACATATGTATATACATATATATATACATATATATATGTATATATATACATATGTAGATATGTATATATATACATGTATATATACATGTATACATACATCTATATATATACATATATACATGTATATACATGTATATACATGTATATACATGTATATACATGTATACATGTACATGTATACATATATATACATGTATATACATGTACATGTATACATATATATACATGTATACATGTATATACATGTATATATATATACATGTATATATATGTATACATGTACATGTATACATGTATATACATGTATATACATGTATACATGTACATGTATACATATATATATATATATACATGTATATATACATACATGTATACATATATACATACATGTATATATATAGATACATGTACGTATATATATATACATACATGTATATATATACGTACATGTATCTATATATATACGTACATGTATCTATATATATACATGTATGTATACATACATGTATATATATACATACATGTATCTATATATATACATGTATGTATATATATACATGTATGTATACATACATGTATATGTATACATACATGTATATGTATACATACATGTATATATATACATACATGTATCTATATATATACATGTATGTATATATGTATATATATATATATATATATATATATATATGTATATGTATATGTATATGTATATGTATATGTATATGTATATATATATGTATATGTATATGTATGTATATGTATATGTATATGTATATGTATATGTATATGTATATGTATATGTATATATATATGTATATGTATATGTATGTATATGTATATGTATATGTATATATACATATACATATACATATACATACATATACATATACATATATATATACATATACATATACATATACATATACATATACATATACATATACATATACATATATATATATATAAAATAAATTACTGAATGTATGTATACTACTGAATTACTTCCATTTTTGGACTAGAAGCTTAAGATAAATTTTAGGCAAGTAGACATCTTCAAGATACATAATCTGTATATTACCTTAGCAAAATAAGTTTATGTCTTCGCAGTCAAAATTACTTCAAAAAACCAGCTCGAGACTTATCAAGTTAAGGATATATCCTATACTACGATCATAATTAAAAAGGACATTACGCTTAATGTTCCAATATTCCTTAGTTACTCAAAAACTGAAGATTATCTAATACCCAAACCTTTGCCTATAACGAAGCACCCTACAATGGCCATTAACTTTTCCTTCTTGGCTTTTGAGAGGAACGAGGTTCCGAGCTCCCTGGAGTCTCTACAGCGGAGGTTTCAGGGGAGCAAGGGATGGGCATGTGATCAGGGATGACCGTAATATTTTCTACATCCAGATAATTCTGTAGCCACTTCTCCTACGGGGGTTTCTTTACCATGAGGATCCAGGAGAGGAATTGGAAGTTCCTATTCCTTACAGAGCGAAGAGCTTCAAAGGTCCTATGGTCTTCAATCACTACAATAGGAAAACGAGGAACCGGTTTGTTGTTCCTGAAAAGGACATCATAGTCTCGAGGCTTTGGATCTGTGAGATCATCGTCTATGTTCACCAAAACCCGTTCCAATTCACCAAGAACGTCCTTAATAAAGACCTACTTGCATAAATTCGCCACCACCTCTTTGTCTCTTTCGAAATACATTGCTAAGGCTAGGAACATAGCAGCGATATCTGAGTTAGCTCAGGTTCGATCCTCATTCATAATGAAATCCTTCCCTAGGAATTTCATAACTGCTCCAGAAATCAAAGGGTTTTGTTGAACCAAGATACCTCTCAATCTTTCATCTTTAATTTCACCCACAAAGGCCATCTGATGCCTCAATTCCATAAGTCTGAGCATTGTATCCATTGTTGCTCTGCGGAAGGATTCTCAGCTATCAAGGAAGGCCTCGCACTCTACCAACTTAATAATGAGCAGTTACTGAATAGTAAATAACAAGCAGGGAATGAGAATTTCTAGACAAGAGGTAATTAATATTACCTTACTGCCACCAAGCCTGAGTTAACTCAAATGTCCCATCACTGCAGTAGCCTTACTTATCCTTCGTTGTTAGCCGTCACACCGACTTTGATCGAGAGAGTGGCTGACGTAAAGGTTGTCCTTAATGATTCATTTGGCTATTAGAGTCCGCCTTATATAGGGATCACATAATAAAGCTAAGGATTTCTAGAAAGGCTTAGGATTTAGCGGGAGGCTAACTATACATTAATAGGGTTAGCTCTATATCCATGTTTCATATACTTTGCTAGGATATGAGCACATGTTTATAATTCTAAACTTATTTAATGTATGGGCAAGTCTCCCACTAATTCTTAAGCCTATTACATCACATATAAAAGTGTTACCCGAGAAGAAGGAAGAGAGATAACACCTATATCACCAAAAATCTCCAAATTTCGAGCCTAACTAACAGATATAAAGGGGAGAATCTTTGAAGATTATTTTAGAAAATAAATATTTAAACCATGGCTCTGAAGGTTCTAAAGGAGGACTAACCTGGTCTCGAAACCTTACTGTGGTATGACCAAGAGTAAGATATCTAAGTTAAAAGAGTTTAGATCGTTCTAAAAAATAATTAAAGAAGGGATTCTAAAGAAATGAATTTTATGAAAAAGTATTTGAAAGATGGCTCTGGGGACTCTGAAGGTAGGCTTGAATGGGACCGGCATCTATCTAGGGCAGAAAAAAGTGTGAAATAAATGGCTAAATATCTATAGAGCTTAATAGATATAATTATATATATAAAACTTCTACATGAAATGTATTTATATATATATATGAGGATAAGTGATTATCGGTATAACTATCCCTCGAGATTGAAGATGTAAGAGAGTATATATATCATATTTGGAAAATATATGAGTGTATGTTTATATATACATACATATATGCCTGTATGCATCCAGCCAGCCATCTATCTATTTGTATTGATGAATGAATGTATGAATAGCCACCTGCAAACATAATCAGACCACTGGATATATACTTAGCTTATTCATAGTCCTACAGTTTTATTTTCGCTGAAGCTCGGGTCATCCCTAATCTCATCCTTTGTCTACCTGCAGGGGTAAGACCTGAGGATGCTAAGATATCTATAATAAGGATGATAATCTGAACCTCTTGGATCTAGGATTAGGATTGAAAATGGATTGTGGAACAAGGGTATTTCATCCTCTATACTAAAAGATAGGGGGGAGAGAAGATAGAAGGGGCTAAAAATAACTTAGGAGGGCAGGGATAGGAGTTTGATGCCATTAGCCCCTAAGTTAGCGAGCTTATCTGCTCTTTTGTTGCCCTCCCTATAAATGTGATTAAATGTGACCCTACCAAACCCCTTGCATAGATCCAACGCCTTGGATAACAAGGTATTAAGTTTCCAGTTGGGAGTACTGCCTTTCCTAAGAGCATTGATAATTATAGCCGAATCACCCTCAATTTCTAAACACCTTGCTTCAAGTTTTCTGCATATAAGCAAACCTTCCACCAAGGCTAACAGTTCTGCCTAGTTGTTTGTGATAATGCCAGCTGGGGCGGCGAGGGATGCTACTTCCCTGCCTTCCCAATTATGCACCACACAACCTATCCCTGCTTGCCCTGGGTTGCCCCGGGATGCCCCATCAAAGTTTAACTTCAACCACCCATTACCAGGGGGATGCCACCTACATGAAGCTCTAGATTGAAGGCAGGCTGAAGGGCCTTCACCTACAAAGGGAGGGAGAGTCAAGACTTTCCATCGTTTTACGATCTTTTCATCCCAGTGAGATATGGAGGCATTTTTAAGTGACCCCGAGGCAAGTCTATTATTAACCAGCTCTGTGACAGGTGACTCTATTTTATTAATGACTCTGTGGACATCTAATTTTTCATTCTTAAAGATGCACCTGTTTCTTTCTTTCCAAAGTTCCCAGATTATGGATGATGGGAGAGCTTTCCACAGTCCTTCAAAGAGACTACCCTTCTTAAGAAGAGGCCAAGCCTTCAGCATTCCTAAGATGGTATTGGGGAAGGCTGCAGACCACTCGAGTTTACTAGTAAACCAAGTCCAACACTGATGAGCATAGGAATAGTTAAGGAGAATATGATTGGTGTCCTCTTCCCTGGCTTCGCAGAGAGGGCATCTACTAGGACCCTCATAGCCCATATGCCTGAATTTGTCCGCAGTGAGGAGTTTGTTTTGGATAGCGAGCCAAGAGAAGATGCTTGCCTTAGGTAAACAATTCCTATCCCAGCACAGATTTAGAGGAAGTTCTACCTTGGATCTTAGAATAGAATTGGATATGTGGGAGTATCCATCCCTGGCATTGTATTCTCCACTTAAGGAGCCTACCCATACCAGCTTGTCCTTCACATGACTTAGGACAAAGTTTCTAGAGTTGAGAATGGACAAGAGTTTGAGCTTATCCCCTATTGGAATGACTTCATCATCCCTTTCAATCCATTGCCAGCCAGCCCCTTCCTTTAGAGGGGAGAGGTAGCTATTTAATAAGGGTCCTCTATTAGCTTCGAAAAGGGCTCGGGTAGTTCCGAAGTCATGGGTGTTTTCAATGGCTTCATATCCTCCCCATGAATCTGACCAGAAGAAGGCTTTGTCCCCTGAACCTAGGTTCCAAGTAAGTTTGTCCGCAATGATCTTCCTACATTCCAACATAAAATTCCAAAGGTGGGAGCCTCTGGGGGGATTGGATTCCCTGAAAATTTGTGACAGGTCATCTCCATTAAGGTACTTGAGGTTAAGCAATCTAGCCCATTTAAGATGTGGGAATCTGAATAACCTCCATACCAACTTTGCCCCCAATGCTCTACCTTGGACTCGAGGATTTTTTATGCCTAGACCCCTGTCCTCCTTGGGTGAGCATATCTTGCCCCAAGAAATAAGAGAGATTTTGTGGTTGTTATCAGTTCCCTGCCAGAAGAAAGTTCTTAGATGCCTGTTGATTTCAGTAAGTTTGGAGGAAGAGAGCCGCTGAAGGGAAAGCTGGAAAATGGGCATATCTGATAAAACTGATTTAACCAAAGTGGCTCTGCCCGCAGAGGAAAGCCATTTCCCTTTCCATGAGCTGATTCTCGATTTGATCTTATCCACTAAGTTGTTCCACAAATTAGAGGGACTCCTACCTTTGTTAAGGGGGATGCCTAAATATTTGCAAGGAAGGGATCCTATATTAATTTCCAAAGTTTTACTAATATCTTTTTCAAGAGGGGGTTCAATGTTGAACATAAAGATAGCAGATTTAGCTAAGTTAACCTCTTGGCCTGAGGCTCTCATGTAAGAATTGAGGATGTTTTTAAAAGCGCGGGCCTCCCTTAAGTCACCTTGTTCGAAGAGCATTGTGTCATCCACAAATTGTTGGTGGGTAAAGGGGGGAAGGTTGTTAGTGATGGGAATGCCTTGAATCTTCCCAATCTTCTTAGCCATCGTAATAGTTCTTCCCAGGGCCTTAGCCATAATGATAAAGAGGAAGGGAGATATAGGGTCCACTTGCCTAAGCCCTCTCAAACTACTAAAGAAGCCTACTGGGGAGCCATTAACTAGAACAGAGAATCTTGGGGAGGATATGCATTCAAAGATAAGGTTGATCCAAGATTTTGAGAAACCAAAGGCTTCTAGGCATTTGCAGAGGAAACGCCAGTCAACTTTGTCATAAGCTTTACTGATGTCCAATTTGATTAACATGCTTGGTGATTTGTTAAGCTGAACTGAATGCAAAGCTTCCTGGGCAATGATCACTCCATCATAGATTGATCTTTCCATAACAAAACCGGTTTGTTCTTCACTAATAATAACTGGAAGGAGATTTGGAGTCTAGCTGCTAAGGTTTTAGTGAACAATTTGTACAAAGTGTTGCATAGAGCAATTGGTCTGAAGTCATTGAAACTCTCCGGGTTTTCCTTTTTTGGAATGAGGGTGAGAAATGTGTTATAGACTTCTTTTAGAATCTTTCCCGAGTTTCTAACCCCTTCCAAGGCCTCCGTGATTTCTGTTCCCATAAAATCCCTGCATTTTTGAAAAAAGCTGGTTGGGAAGCCATCTGGACTTGGAGCTTTGTCTGGGTTCATTTTGAAAAGGGCAGATTTGACCTCCTCCACCAAAAATTTCTTTAGAAGGGTTTGGTTATGGTCACTAGTTATGAGTTTCGAAATATTCTTGATGAAGTTGAGTTGGCCCTTAAGGTCAGAGCCTTCAAGATTATTTAGGATATTCTCATAGAAGTTAGCTGCTTCAGACGCAACTATATTTGGTTCAATCAGGATGGAAACCTGGGAGTTCATAATTTGAGAAATTCGATTGACTCCTCTCCTTTGCTTAGTACTATTATGGAAGAACTTGGTATTACAATCCCCTTCCCTCAGCTAGGTCTCTCTGGATTTTTGTTTCCAGAAGATTTCCTCATAGGCTAATATCTTTCCATAATCTGAGAGAAGGGCCTTCTCCTTAAGGAAAAGGCTCTCATCCATCCCTTTTTTCATGACCTCAATATTGACCATGTTCAGATCGTTCTCTATTGATGATTTTTTGTCAAAGATGTTACCAAATTTGGTCCTATTCCACTCTAAGAGCTTCCGTTTAATAAGTTTTAGCTTGCTTGCAACAATAAACATCTTTGATCTTGAGAAGGTGGAGCTACTCCACCATTCTTCAAGTAAGATTAGAAAATTATCATCTCGAAACCACATATTTTTGAATTTGAAGGGACATTTTTTTGGGGTAAAATCTGATAATAAGTTTAATTGAAGAGGAAAGTGGTCCGATCCTGATAAAGGAAGAGGCTCTGCCTTCAAGGAGTAATCCAATCCTGAGAGCCCACCATGGATAAAAAACCTATCAAGCTTTTCTGCTATGTTACAAAATCCAGATCTTCTATTGTTCCAGGTGAAGGCATTATTTGCTATCTTAATTTCCAGCAGGGAATTCCTATTGATCCAGAGATTGAAATCTATAGCTGAAGGGGGGAGCCTGCTGCTTCCCCCTCTTTCATCTGAGGTTTTAGTAATGGCATTAAAATCTCCTCCAATGATGTTGAGCTCGTTCGAGAAGTTTTTAAGAAAGATCTCAATGTCCTCCCATACTTTCACCTTATCATTGTTCTGGATGGGGCCGTAGACATTAATCAATTTAAATTTGAGGTTATTTTTGTGGATTACAACTTCTCCTCCTATCCAGTTTTGCTGAATCTCTAGAGGTGTGAACGAAAGGGATCTAGGATCCCAAATGATAGCTAGGCC
The DNA here is from genome assembly GCF_030272615.1 of Cryptomeria japonica. Lineage (NCBI taxonomy): Eukaryota > Viridiplantae > Streptophyta > Pinopsida > Cupressales > Cupressaceae > Cryptomeria > Cryptomeria japonica. The sequence continues at coordinate 200,526,497 of NC_081405.1, read as the reverse complement.
CCCTGAAGCACCAAAGGCTGGGGAGTGATTAAGTTGTCTAACCCCCAGTGTTTGCCCAAAGATAGAAATCTTGGATGCATTCATTTTAGTTTCTTGAATTAATATTAAGTCAGGTTTAGATACAGAGATACAACGCTTTAAGATGCGTTGTTTGTTAGGGGCATTCAATCCCCTAACATTCCATGTTATGATTTTCATGGCTCAATGGGGAGGTACTTCCCCTCCCCTACATTAAAAAGAGTTGATATTTTGGATTGACCCTTAGCTTCTCTATCCTTTAGTCTTAATTCGGCTAAGGATCTCCTACCCCTTCTTTTACTAAGTTTAGCGCAATCTAGGGAGTCTTTACTTTTGCCCAAGCAGAGAATGCCTAAGGTGTTAGGATGCTGATTTTCCTCAATCTTTGATGCTATGAAGAGTTCCTCTGTGTCTAAGTTAACTCTAGTAATATTAACCAGGTTGTTAACGAGGAGATCTCTTTGTCTTTCCAGTTCTTCATTATCACATATTTCTTCAATCAATTGATCCATGAGGTCCTTTACTACTTCTTCCCCTATAAAGTTGGCAATGATATCAACTTCCTTTGCTACTTGATCAGCCCCAGAAGCTTTAGTTGTGACAAGGTCAGTCTTCGAGGAAGAGGGACTTGCCTTTTCCCCAAGAGGGGTTATCATATTTGAGACTGGGGAGATTTGATGGGATTGTTGTGAAATCCTATCTAGATCTTGGGTAGAGATGCCCTCATCTTTTGGAAGTGATAGGGTGGTAAGATCCCTCGGAGGGGAAGTTTTTAAGGAGTACTCTCTGTCTTGTAAGATAAGAGAGCCCACTGGTGACATAGCCATGCCGGATTGTTCATTCTAAGGAAGCCCTTCACAAATTTCCCCTTCTTTTAAATTACCAGCCTCTCTATTAGGGTAGAGGAGGTTGAGATTGAGAACATGGAAGCTTAATTAGGGCTTTCTGACCACAAAGAGCCAGAGAGGGAGGATTAGTGTTGAGTTTATTAAAACCTGTGATGGTGAATCCTCCTCCGTCCACAAATTTAATTGGAGCTACTCTTGGTTCAGTAATTAATTTAGGGTAAGCATTTTTCCTTGGTCTATCCATTACAAAAGGACCATTGTAGAAGGGTAATTCAAGAGGTAAACTTCGGTTTCCATACTTTAGTGTTACTGAATCGATGTTTTTAATGTTTACATTCATGTTGACAATCATAACATTGTTAAAGAAGCTTAAAGCAAATTTTTTAACTTCAACAAATTTGCCTATTTTATTCCCTAAAATTCTCAAGAAGTCATTATTTCTTAATTCAATTGGAATTCTTTCAAGAGATATGGCTCTATTGACAATACACAAATTTAACAGTGACAGATGAAAGAGGGTTTGCCACTCCCAACAATCAAACCCTAAGCCCTTAAACTCGGACAAACCCCTATTTAATACTGAGTTTTTAAAATTTTGATTACCACATTCAATAGCAAAGAATTGATCAGGGAGGATATCAATTTTTACCAGGTTATTGAGGGAAGACGCTACCCAGTTGGCAATTTGTTCAGACGGGATCCCCCAACCTTTCCATCGTGCGAAAAACATTCTTTTGTTGCAATGCATTCGATACCTATCCAATGTATGGGAATCAATGTCAATGGTTATCCCATTGGGGCTATCTTTGGAGGATTTGCCACCAAGCATTTTGATATCTGAAGCCGTGTGACTGTTTGTTCGACTAGGTTTTACAGAACCTTCCTTCCACCCTGGGTTGGGATGTTGCTTTAAGCAATTCGCTTGCTTTTCTGCATTTTTATTTCGACGCCTTACCGGTTGCCATTTTTGATCCCTGTCTTGGAGCGAAGGAAGGGAAGCCCTAGCCGATACAACCAGTGGATATTTTGTTTTAGCAAAAAAGGCTTCTTGCTTGTTGATCCGAGATTTAGCTCGGCTTAATTCATTTGCCCTAGCATCATTCGTCAAAACCACAAAACGGTTTCCATAACCGTGATAAACATTTCGCAAAGGAAAGGGCAAGTTGAAAAGAGAGAGGCTACTTCTGCCTTTCACATGCATCGCCATTTCGCATAATACTGATTTAATTTAATTTTAAAACCATATGCTATTACCCAAATGTATTGTATTCCATTAAAAAGTATCAAGGAAAAATGGATCAAAGAAGTCATGAATCTAATGTCAAGTAGCTTATGTATAAGGATTAAACTAAAAAATATACTTGATTTTTTTCAATGGCCATAGAAAGGGAAATGTGAAACTAGCACAACCAAGTGAGCTAGATTGGGCTCAAATAGAGTGGCCTAAACTATTTAAAACCTTAATCTCCAAAGAGAGCTTGTAGATAACTGAAGATTCTACCTATCATTAAGCTAAAAAAATCCTAGAAAAGTAAGAGCAATCCATGAATAACCTTTATAAGGTTTATAACTACTAAAATGAGTATTTGAAACCACTTCTAGTCCTTCCACAATGGATTTATATAGTGGATTCCTACTTTGTAAACCAGTTCAATGGGAATAAAATTCAAGGTAGTCTGACAAGACTTCATACCCTAATTACCAAGCTAGAATTTAGCTTTCAATTTTGGTCAAGAAATTTAGGTCCTATTTTTGTAGATGAAAAGTAAGAAATGGTTCCCACTCTTTAGAGACTTTAGGAACGAGTCTAAGGAACTCTATAAATGGGTCAATATTGATAAGTGATCATAATATACCACTATAAGGAATGTTGATTGATGAAAATATTAGTTTTGAATCCATTCCCATTTTGAATGAGACACAGTTTGATAGCTTCCTAGGTAGGCTAGATGCACTTCGTGACAAAGGCGCCTTGAAATATGTTATCTCCTTCATGATAAGGATAATGTAAAATCGCATGCCAAACCATGTACTATGACTAGAAGTAGTATTAGATGCAATATAATCTCAAAGAAACATTTGGTAGGCTAGCTATAAATCCAAGGCATGGATGATCCATTTGGAACACAAAGCCAATCTTTTCCTATAAGTATCAATAATACCAACACCACCAAAGTCCCATGGGTAGTAAAAATAATAATCCTAGACAACTCAATGAAAACCTTTGTTGTGCTCCATCAAGGTGCAAAGAAAATCCTTGAGTATTAAATTCAACATTTTGTAATATGCTTTGGAAGGGGCCCAAAAAGATCGGGGGCAACAAGAACTTAGGGGAAATAATAGAATTTCTCAAGAATGAAAGAGATTTCAAAAATAAGGAATCTTTTTGTTCAATAAAAATGATAATGACTTGTCATAAGGCAACAAAGACAAATTGGAAAGTAAAGGATGTGCATATAGAACCAAAAATGTCCCAATGATAAACATAGTTCTAAATATAATTTTCAATCCATGTCAATATAGGGAGAAAAGACTAGTAAAATCGTTATTTTTTTGTAATTATTCTATAACTAGAAGCAAGAGAAAGTTGTTAAGACTTTATTAGCATTATTCGATCATCAAGAAAATTGAGGTAGTAAATATAAGAAAAATGATCATTAATAAGTTGGTAGGAAAAGTTATGAAGATAAATACCTTTGACTCTTCACTAACAGAGTGTTGGCTATCAAGTAGCCAAAACCTTTTGCAACAAAAACATGAGCTCTAATGTCATAGAGCAACCTTGCATAATGGATCAAAAAAAACCCAACAATGAGGAATTATTGACTATTATTACTAAAGCAAGTAGAGGCATCTTCAAAGAGTATTTGAACTAACCAAATGAAAAGGGACCAAAACCTAATGCCTGAAGTTGCTAATTTGTTAGAGCATTTTTTCATCAAATGGTGAATAGTTAAAATCGAGGCTAGTTTGGCAAATGTGATAAGTTATAAAGGGGCTTAAACCATCCATTCTTATATGAAAATTTAATTTAGTGTTAGTTAAAATACCAAAGAATTATTTAATTAAATTTATAAAATAAATTATTTCACCATAGTTAATGATGCATGATTGGAGTTTTATTGTTAATAGCTTATAATATAATTATAAATAGCACTTGGACCAAAATGAGGTACAAAGGTTATGCCATAGCAAGATATAGTTTGGATAATATATTAGAGGCTGGAAAAAATCACAAGAAACATAAGTTGCATTGATCCAAACAAACATATGCATACAATCATTTAATTTGTATATTTTGATGTTAACTACTAAAATCACCTAAAATGCAAAGTTAAAAATGGATCGTAAGTAAATGAGAAGACATGAAATAATTGATTAGTAAAATGAAAAATATTGTAAACAAATTAAAGTAGTTTTTTTTTAAATTGAAATAAAGTAATTATTAAAATTTTAGAGATTGAAATTTTAGCTTAGATTAATTTTTTTGTCTAATAATAGTGTACTTAAACAAATATACATACACTAATAATCATGTTCTTGAATAAATAAAGATTCTTGGAAAGATATATTTATTTTAAAATTATGAAATTTAAATATATTGTTCGTTTTACTATTGGTTATGTAATTGTCCTTTTTTAATTTGTATTAGGAGATTTATTTTCACTAAAATTATAAATTAATATTTTAATTATTAAAATTCAAATTTAAGTTTATTGTTTGTTCCAGTATCTTGTAATTAATTTAGATTTATAATTATTCTAATAATCATGTATATAATTAAATAAATGGGCCAACATAAAATAATTGATTATGTAAATGAAAATTCTCGTAAAAAAGAAGTAAGAGAAGTTTTTTAAAATTGGATTAAATAAATATTCAAATTCTAGTTATTACAATTCAAGCTTAGGTTTCTATTTGTCTAGTAATCATGTGCTTTAATAAATTTACATTCTTGAGAAGTCATATTATTATTTGATTTTGGAAGTTGAAATAGACTATATATTCTGTTTTGGGTTTTGTATTTGCTTTATTTTTTATTTTAGTTAAATTTTTTGGTTAAAAATTGTAAATTGAGATATAAATTTAACTACATTTCTTCTCTATAATTTTTTTGTGAAGGTATTATAGTATTGAAAAATTATAGAATGTATTGTAGTATTGAAAATGAACATTTTTTTTGGAAATAAACTAAGATAAACAATCTTTTCTTATTTTAGAAAATTTAAGTATATTATTTATTTTACTATAGATTCTGTAGTTTTTTTAAATTTATGGTTAATCTACTAATCAGATATTGTATGAAGTGTTAATCACCTTGGAATAAACATGAACCTGGGATCCATAATATCGTGAACCATATAAGAAAATCAAAAAAGAACTTGACCCAGATTTTCAGGATAACTCGTGTGCCAATAGAATAATTCAACCCTGTTAGGCCTGCAAATAGCTCAAAGCCATCTTGATCTAGGCAATCTTTGAAAATAAAGAGGAACGAACATCTTTCTACATAGCAAATTTTTATTTTAGAGGCTTTGAGAAAAACATTGTCACAAATGCCACACTAAATATTCATCATAGTCTTGGCTACTCCAATCCATTAATCCATTGTCTCTAATTTCTTGCTCATATCTACAAATGTAATTCAAACCAACAAGAAGTTTTGTGATTGTTGCCTTTGTTTTTTATTGATCTGCAAAATAGAGTGTTTGTAGCAAAAGGACATTGGTCTTAGAAACAACCTTTTTGTTGCTCAAAATTATGCTTAGATTACCATCTAATCATGTTGTGGGTGAGGGGAGCCAACCATCCCAATATTGTCTCCAAAAAGTCCTTCCAATCTGTTGCTAGGGGCACATCATATATTGTGGATGCCAAATTTGTTGCATAAGACTTGAGTCTTGGTCTTAACAACATTCTCACACTTATTGGTATTATCGGATACAGGTCATCAGGTATTCAAGATGATCCTCCTTAAGGTACAAACTAATCATTGTCCCTCTACCAGGACTTTGGATTACTAATATTGCTTACCTGTCCATCTAGAACATGATAGGGTGTCTTTTTTCTCTACAATATTCATAGAAACCTCAATAATTGGAGCAAAACAAGTTGGACTTAGGACTGTGACAAATGTGGAATGATCTGGCAGTAACGTAATAGTGCTTCTTCAAGCCTATGTCAGGGTTGATAATCCAAATGAATTCTTCAATATTTATAAGTTTTGAGGTCAATATTTGATCTCAACCTATGCATAAAGCTAATTTGATGAGGACAATATTTGGTTGTTTGCTTTCTATTTCAATCACAACCAATAATGTGAGAACACCATAAGGGATTTCTTGTGTCTCTGAAATCTTGTCACTCTCAACATTCACAATAGTAGTAAGAAATCATGAACCCTTGGTTGCATACATGATAGTATTTTGCTAGCATATCAAGTGCCATCACTCATGACAACATCATTTCTCAACAAACTTTTTATCCAAGAAATCAAATTCCCTACTCTACCATTATACTTCATAAGATAACATTTCATAAGATAACATTTTTGAGGTGTTTTATCAAAAAATTCACAAGACTTGTCTCCTAGTGAGTTGTGGCCTATTCAAAACAATTATAAGTGTTTCATGCTACAATGGATGCTAATGCCCTTTTCTAGTGCCCCCATTTGGCATAGGCGTGGTATGTTGGCTAGGGCATGGGATTTGGCTCTACATCTGCCATTTGCATTTACTTTTGAAAGTTTTGAAAGACTTTTCAATTCCTTTTTGTGCATATCTTGTGCTCATTACAGCCCATGCAATCACATTAAGGTATTTTGCCAAACAGTTAGCATGCCTTGTCTATGCTTTCATCTTCTACTTGCGGATCTACCAAAGCAACTGCAACTGTCATATGTCCACACTCCACGCTCTATTCCAAAGCGCCCATCTAAATTTGGAACCAAACAATGACCTTGTATGTTGTTGCTTGTAAATAAGACACGAATGCAGTAAGGGTGGAAGTCCACCATTATTCCGAGAAACAAGTTAAATAGGACCAGAATGGAGTCGTGCTTGTTATGGTACGCTGAGAGGTAGAATGCAGGAATCGATTCACAAACCATTCCCTGATCTTGAGACTCTGGAGGAGTCACGATTTCTAGACTCACCAAAGCCTTCTCAAGGCTTCGAATTTGAAACCGTGAATGAAACCCTATTCTTGACATGTGACTTCTGATGCTTTGGCAAAGAATTGCCATTCAAATTCAAGCATTCCTTGAATAGTCTTGTAGGTATAGAGCTCCAATTTGTAGATATCAGGCTAATTTTAGTTCGTTCACCACAGTCCCTATAATGGAATGCCTTTCTAGACCCTAATCAATTGGACCTAATTTATAACCAAAAATTGCCTTTCCAGAGGCCCAAAAGCAAACCAAGTTTCCCTATTATCTGAGCATTTAAGAGAACTATTGCGGTTGTAGGGCTCAACAAACTCTGAAACCATGAGAGACCGATGAATTTCATCATAATCATCCTCATTGCTATACAATTGAGCTGAAAAATGATCCCGCAACTCAGCTATAAGAAACCCTAGAATTGCAGAAAAACCAAAAACAGAGCATACCATTCTTGCAAGAAGCCCAAAAACTTTATCATAACTCTGGTTCCACAGCGAAACATCCCGTAGGCACTTTACCCCCTTCTTCTTTCACAAAATCCTCTACTGCAGAGCATTGAAGTTTTCACGACCAACACTATCGCCAAACTCAATCGTAAATTGCAAACCGACGTCAGAAAAGTTTCTAGTGTCCGACACTAATTATTTAATTAAAATTATAAAATAAATTATTTCCCCATAGTTAATGATGCATGATTGGAGTATATTTGTTAATAGCTTATGATTTAATTATAAATATTAATCATCTTCATAATCAATATCACATTATCACCTCTTTTCTTTTTTTTTTAAAGTATCATCATTGCTATTAGAATCCCACTTACCTTTGGGGTCATATTTTCTTTGAAACTAATATTTGGTAAGATTTTTCATTTGAAAAGTGAATATAATTAGTCTTTCAAGCATTGTGACTCTTTCATGGTCTATAGAACTTAGGAAATGCAAGGCCTCAAATTTGATGATTAAAAATACATGTAGCATAGAGTTCTAACACTAATATTGTTTTAAAATTTTGCATCTCAAGCCCTCAATATATAGACTTATGGAGGCTCAAAATACCACTATAAAACATTACCATGGGTTAAAACAAGGTTCCAAAATACCATGGTAAAAATAAATACAAGCTACCATAGAAAACATCATCATGCAACCCAAAATAGCCACTTATAGATGCTCATATAACCGTCATAAGACATATCACCAAACTGGGTGCCTATAGACCAAGATAGCAATATCCTATTATAGATGTTGTCATAGAATCTTATGACATTTATCAAAACTATCATAGATGCTCTTACAACATCTTATATGTGTCCTAACAACCAAAAATAGAAGATTCCAAAGAGAGTGCCTAGGTATTTTGTCCGTTTCCCAAATTCCAAATGATGAAGGTAACTTCATCTTTACATGAGCTATTTTACTGTTGTTGGTAAAACGGTTTCATCCCTTATGGGTAAATTACAAATAACATAACAAGAACAAATAATAAAAGGATTTACAAGGTTGATGACACCTTAATCCTAACAACATTTCCTTAGAAAATTAATATTTTTAAATAAAATATTTTCAATGAAAATCAATACACTTAACCAAGATTTTCTAATATTTTAGGTATATTTTCTAGAATTTGTCACTAATTTAATCATGGCTAAAATGAAAGGTGATTCAATGTGGTCATAATAATTAGAAAAATTAATATAAAGAGAGCATGTTGTTGAGAATGTCAAGAGTTTGTATGGTTGAGCTTAATTGATTAAAGCATTGAGTTCTCATTGTGGATTGGTGCAGGAGCACTTGATGGACTTTATGCCTTCATGAGGCAATTTTGTAAAGTTGGCTTTAGCATTGTGTTTTGATAATGTAACGAGGTCTTATAGACCATTTTGGACTTATTTGCATTGAGTTTGAATCTTAAGAGGTCATTTGTGGGTTATATGGAAAATATAGTAAAAAGTCGTCATGTTGTCAAATGTTGTCATGCAATTTTGCATTTTTGGTTGTATGTGGAAGGTGAAGGGTCAAGTCATTTAAAAGTCAGTTGTAATTGATCATTGTTCATTGGAAAAAACATAAATATGGCCTCCAACACGAATTCCATGAGTTGTTGAAGGTTTTTGAAGGTTGGAGAAGGATGGAATAAAGAAGGAATTTGTTTTTGTAGCATCCTTACATTGTTTTTTTTAAGTTTTCAGAATTTGCAGTCTGAAACATGCTATTTTACGACCCTTTAATGGTCTCATATTGAGGACTATAATATATGGATGGAAATATATTTATTTATAGTTTACAAATATTTTTGTCTCATTAAATTTTATTGAGTTTTGTGTAAGATATGACAATTTTGGTGAAGGTTGTCCAGTTTGACAGATTTTGGTGAAGATAATAGTCTACAAAATTTGTGGTATGGAAATTGTTGGTACAATAAAATCCCTCAAAACAATTGGAAAATTTTAAAAAATGATTCTAGTTTAATCTAAAGGTGTTTTGGTTCAATTTTATTAAGTCTTTCAAAAGTTATAAGCAATTTGGTGCAAGTTGCTTGGAACCCTACCTAGGGTTAGCAGTTTTGGGAAAAGTATCATAACTTTTGTTTTAACTATTGGATTTGGCTATAACTTGGAGGAAATGTTTGTATTTGGGCTTTCTTAAATCTCACTGAAGAGATTGCCTTAATTATGTCTCTAGTGAAAGTTATTAAGGACTATTCTCAAGTGGCAAATTTTATCCTAGTACGTTGATATGGTTAAAGGGTTACAAAAATCAATCTATTATGTTGATGTGAATCCTCCCTCTTGCATCAATTGGTATCAGAGCTCAGAAGGTCTAGGAAAGAGATTTTGGTATTTGTTTGTTGTGTTTTTGTAGGTTGACAAGAAAACTTAGTTGCCAAAATACTAGGTAGAGAAGAGAAAGACCTAGGTGAGGCAAATACAAAGTGAAAGCAAGGTTAAAGGGACTTGCTTGAAGAAATGGATTTTTTGAAGAGGTTCTTGCAAGGTGAGGGTCCACAAGAGGATAAGAAAAAGAAGAGACAAGAAGAAAAAGAGAGGAAGAGGAAAGAGGAAATGATGAGCCAAAAAGAGTTTGAGGAAGATATAAGAGAAATAAGGCAAGCTATGGAGAAAATGAGAAAAGAAATAGAAGAGTTGGAGGAAAGAATTGAGATGCAGCAACAAAGTTGGCACTTGACAATAAATAAAAGGGTGTTATGGCCCATTAATAAGATTGTTCAAAGAAGAAAACAAGCAAGGACAACAATAAATGATGAAGGAGAAGATTTATGGACAACATATGCAGCCATTGAGAAAGAATGGAATAGCAAGGTTAGATTTGGACAAGCCAAGCAAGCTAAGATGATGGTAGAGGAAGACATACCCATGAAGGAAGCAACAATGAAAAACCATGAAGATGTTGAAATAGCAAAGGTTTGTGATCCTAACAAGGCAACAAGGTTGAAGGAAGAGAAACATATTGGAAAAGTGAGGACCAAAGGTTAAGAGATCATATCTACACCAAAAAGGAGAAAGAGTAAGGAAGGAGTACACATAGTTCTTGTTGAGATTGTAAACAAGGCCAAACCAAAGTTCAAGATGAAATCCAAGGTAAAGGGTAGACCATAGAAGGCATAAAGGAGGAGAATTTGATTATGGACACCTATTACTTCATTCACTCCAAGAGGACTTGGAGATTTCATTTGGTCAGGAGTATGGTGCAGGAGCACTTGATGGACTTTATGCCTCCATGAGGTAATTTTGTAATTTTGTCTTTAGCATTGTGTTTTGATAATGTAATGAGGTCTTTTAGACCATTTTGAACTTATTTGTATTTATTTTGAGTCTTAGGAGGTCATTTGTGGTTTATATGGAAAATATTGTAAAAAGTTGTCATATTGTCAAATGTTGTCATGCAATTTTGCGATTTTGGTTGTATGTGGAAGGTGAAGGGTCAGGTCATTTAAAAGTCAGTTGTAATTGATAATTATTGGTTGAAAAAGGCATAAATATGGCCTCCAACATGAATTCCATGATTTTTTGAAGGTTTTGAAGGTTGGAGAAGGATGGAGTAAAGAAGGAATTTATTTTTGTAGCATCCTTACATTGTTTTTTTGAAGTTTTCAGAATTTGCAGTTTTTAACATGCTATTTTATAGCCCTTTAATGATCTCATATTGAAGACTATAATATATGGATGAAAATATATTTGTTTCTAGTTTCCATATATTTTTATCTCATCAAATTTTATTGAGTTTTGTGTAAGATATGGTGGTTTTGGTGAAGGTTGTCTAGTTTGACAGTTTTTTGTGAGGATAATAATAAAAAATTTGTGGTATGGAAATTGTTGGTACAATAAAGTCCCTCAAATCAATTGGAAAAGTTTAAAAAATGATTCTAGTTTAATCTAAGGGTTTTTTGGTTCAATTTCATTAAGTCTTTCAAAAGTTATAAGCAATTTGGTGCAGGTTGCTTGGAACCCTACCTAGGGTTAGCAGTTTTGGGAAAAAGTATAATAACTTTTGTTTTAACCATTGGATTTGGCTATAACTTGGAGGAAATGTTTTTATTTATAATTTCTTAAATATCACTGAAGATATTGGCTTAATTATGTCTCTAGTAAAAGTTATTAAGGACTTTTCTCAAGTGGCAGATTTTATCCTTGTACGTTGATATGGTTAAAGGGTTACAAAAATCAATCTATTGTGTTGATGTGAATCCTACATCTTGCATCATGGATACCCAAGTTCAAATACCAAAAGGGAAATATAATATGGTACTTTAATTTGTGACTCTTGGTCTTCCATAGTTGGCTTCTAATGTGGAGGTGGCTTCTATATAATTGGATTTCTAAGTTGTAATTATTGTTCCTCCATAGGTGGATTCTGGTGTGGTTGCTCAAAAGTAGCTAGCATTAGTCTCATTTTTGTGCTCACAAAATATTTTATTAGTTTAATATTGATCCTCGTATGAGCAAAATATTTGTAAACAATTATCAATATATAAAAAATAATTTCAATCACATTCCACACCTTCTCAAATAGAAACAATATTATAAAAATGTAGTAGTTTTGAACAAAGCTAGTTTGATTGATCCAATGATAATCAAGAGAAATTGGTGAATGCAGAGCAAATAATATTCAGTTATGATCTTGTAGGAAGTGTTCAAAAGAGTGATTATCTATCTATTACCAATCTCTTTTAGGTCACTAGATTTAGGTCTAAATTTAATATTTCCTTTATTTATGATATCTCCTTGGGAGCTAGTAATAGGCTCATTATAGACCTATAAAATATTAGTTCCAATAATTTTCCATAATATTCTATAAAATACGCAAGGGAAACAATCATAATTAGGGGCCTTATCATTGGCTATGGAAAAGAATTTCTCCCAAAAATCCACCAGGGATAGGCATTCATCACAGAAGGCCCACTATAAAGTGAAGAGCCTAGTGGAAAAAACACTCACACAATGATGAAGAGCTTGTTCCAAATTTGTTGAAGAACCACAAACTTAGAAAAAATTTAAATAATGGGGAACAAAATCTTGAATAATGGTGGTAATTTAATAGTGACCATGGTGCCTTTCTTTGATGTGATTTTTGTTTTTTGAAGATTAGCAAGATCAAAGGGATTTAAAGAATCTCTTTGAAATTCTATCCCCAATGTTGAGGCAATGAAAGTGAGTCTTCAACTAGGCACCCTAAGTTGTATACATATTAACAATTTAGTTTTCTAGTATAGCTTAGCAACACTCAACTATAAAGAAGGACTTAAAATTAATGCTTTCATCTTGAAAGATGTATGATAGAGATACAAGGTAGAGGCCTCGTCTAAGTGACAAAGAAATAGTTATAGTTGGCACCCCTATAAATAGTGAAAATGAGTCATGCATTTTGATTGCATGACTCCACCATCGAATCGACCAACAACATTGTTTGGGCATTGGCTTAAAGTTCTACATGTACAAGATATGGGCCATTATAAATTGATGATTCAATAGTGATATGTTAAAGAATAATTATGCCTTATATGCCTTGGGCCTCACAATTTTTCATTCAATAATTAATTTCACTAGAAAGTGATCAAGAAGGATATTTTTTAATAAAAGTCTTAGATGGAATCTTGTAACAACTAGCAAAAGAAAAGATGGGTTGTCTAGAAATCATGGCTTTATCAAGGCATTACAATTCCTTTTGTATTAATATGGAAATTGTTCCACATAAGCTACAAACAATTAAGGCCATGGTCGGTAAAATTAGGGTTATATATATATATATATATATATATATATATATATATATATATAGTACATGGAATATCATACCTCCCTTTTGTTATTTTTCTAGTGCATGGGAAAATTGTCACATTTATCAAATACCAACTTGACCATATTGATCATCATACCCTATCCAAGAAATAATGGTCAACGGTTATGTAATCTATTACTAAAAAAATGAGAGATATATTTCAATAGCATCATTGGAAGCATTAATATTAATAGCCCCCCTTGCCACTTTCATTTCACCTACATGACAACCACATATGGTAGCCTATGGATTTCATCCCACCAAAATTTCTTTGTGGCTTTTATTTAGTATCATCATATGGTAGACCTTGAGAGAGGTTGTTAATATGAAATAACTCACAAATCAAGCTTGGTGGAATCACATCCATGGGCTACCATATGTGGCTGATGTAGGAAAAAAAAAGTGGCAAGGCCTCCCCATTCTACTTCATGGTTGCTATCTAGAAAGTAACTTTTTGGCCAAACTACATGAGAAATAGATAAAATCATGAAACCAACAATTTTTAACTCATATAAATACAAAACCTCAAGGTGAAAAAATTATTGGTAAACATTTCGCATGGTGCATTTTCTTTTAGAATTTGTAAGACCCCTAACATTTGTGGACAATAGGGATCAAGGGTCATGTCATTATCAAGAAGCTTGTCGAGAGCTCCATAATATTTCTACAATAAATTCTCTTAGTGGTTATCCCCAAGATTTGAGACCCATTTCAAACTAGACAAGTCAACAAATTCTTCTTCTTTTAGGGCATAAATTTTCCTTCATTAATCCCTTGAATTGGTATGCAGGAATAATGGGAACCTATAGGAGATGGAGATCTCTTCTTTGATTACAAAGAGATAATATTAGGCACCATGGCAATTTGACTAAGCCAAATTTAGTAACTTCTTGGGACGATTTCCTTCAAGGATGAGAATCTCCTACCTTAGTCACCTTACAATAATTTGAATTCTATGGCACAATAGTTGAAGGTTAGAGACTAACACTCGCTAGGCGATTAGAGGATAGTCATATATTTTATGATCTAAGGATTGGAATCTATAACAAACATTTGGCAAGTTGAGGCACATAACTCTCTACATGAAAATTTGGTTACCCACTTGCACTTCTTTGGACTCTTTGATATCTTTAGAAACATAAGCATAGACACACCCTCCTTGTCATAACCCTAAATTTCACTTACTATTTTAAACATTTCTTTTAAGTTAGAATTAGAATAATTGTGAATGAATTCTTCACAAATATTAAAGTAAATTATTTTCTTTATAAAAAGTTATGCTATTTAAACTAATATATTTCAAAATCAAATGTTTGCTTATATATATATATATATATATATATATATATATATATATAAACAGAAAGAATAATAATAATAAAATGCATATATCCTATTATTTATAAATTAAATATTTTCTTTAACATGCTATATTTTATTATAAAGTAATAATAATAATAAAATGTATGAAAGGGTTAATAATGCATACAATGCATGAAAGTAATACTCATAAAATGCATGAAGGGAATAATCATAAAATGCATGAAAGGAATAATCATGCGTACATTGCATGAAATGAATACTCATAAAATGCATGAAGAGAATAATCATACAATGCATGAAGGGGATAATCATAAAATGCATGAAGGGAACAATCATAAAATGGATTAAAGGAATAATCATAAAATGCATGAAGAGAATAATCATGCAATGCATGAAAAGAAAACTCATAAAATGCATGAAGAGAATAATCATAAAATGCATGAAGGGAATAATCATAAAATGTATGAAGGTAGGCTTTTTATTTAAAAAGGCAAGTTTTCTAAAATTAGGAAGGGGGAAATAACATTTCATTATTTTGCAACATTATTTTACCAACAAAAGAACTTAGCCAAATTTTGGAGAGAAAAGCCTTCTTCTTGCTTGATTTTTGGATTTTGAAGAATGAATTGGTTTATGGGTGTATTTGAATGGGGTTTGTTGCATTGGATTTGAATGGGGTTTGTTGAACTGGGAGGTCTTCAATGTTGTCCAAGAATTGTACAAATTTGTTTGGTATGTTGGGAGTTCTTTGCATTTTCATTTTGAAGAAAAATAAGGTAGGGCTTCTCATATCTTCTTCATTTCTTCATATTTTGAATTAAAATTTGTTGCAAATTGATTGTTGTGTGATTAAAGCATTCTCCCTCCTTAAATATTTTCATTTGAATGAGTATATTATTTGTATGTTTCATATTTGGACAAGCATGGGTTTATATGGGGAAATGTTGCTAAACTTTCATTGGATTATGGGAAGGGTATTTTGAATGCATTTTTGTGTTGTTGGCTGCATGGAGAACAATGGGTTCTCTCAGATTTTGGTTTTGAGTATTTTGGATTTTTAAGATATTTAAGGTCTATCAATGGAGGATAGCCTCTTTGATTGGTTTTTATTCAAAAAGTGAGTTTTATTCAAAAATGTAATTTAAGTGTTATGAGATCATAGTTTAATGCGGATTTATATTATAAATTCTTTTATTTGGTTCGATTTGAGTTTGTCTTCATTCAGTTATGGTGATGCCAAGATAAACTTATAATCAAGTGAAAGGGGTTAATCAAGTTTAGTAAAATGATGTGTAATTCATGTACCTTAAGTATATAGTTTCAATTTGAATGCAATTAAATAATTCATTGTAGATGATTTAATCTATCTAAAAATTTATGGAAAAATGATTAATGTCAATCGAAGAAATTAGCTTCAATGTCATCTACACAATTATTGACATTACATAGTTGATATATAGGCAACTATATAATATCTTCATTTGACACCCTACTTGTAGCATAGATATTAAGAACAAGGGTAGATAAATATAGGAGAACTTATGTCAAAGTTGTTCTTCTAGTGTTTGATTCAAGAGTACCTCATGACAGTTAATGATGAACAACTTACTATTGATCTTTTAATTTATTTATTTGTCTTCAGTACACATGAAAGTGTAGATTTCATGAAAGACTTTGCATTGATGGGTTACTTAATATTACCAAATAGTTCATGGGCCTTACTCTAGCTCTTAATTACCTTTTATTCTAAGTTTCATCCCTTAAAGAATATTTTGGACTTAATTGAAAAGGACAAAGTCCCTTTCCTAAAACTCAATGAAGGAATCAATAATGACTGTCAAATTCAATATATTTACTAAGAATAGAATATTAAATATTAGATATAATATATTCATCGTTTATATTACGAAATGCAACTTATTTTAATATTATAGCATGCAACACCAATCCTCTATTATAAATCCTTCCATGCAGTAGATTTTTTTTCTTGGATATGGAAAAGATATAATAGTTTTCAATGTTAGTAACATAAAGATGTCATACTTTGTCAAAATTAAATATGCATATTTTAATTTAAGAAAATAAGATAGTGCAAGCAATACATTTATGTATCCTTATCTTATTATCTTAAGAATAGGAAATAGCAATATAAATTATCTACCATTTAGTAAAGAATAATTCAATAGGATAGCCACATGGTAGAATCATTATGGGAGAGTCTTAAGATGATCATTAATATAATAGGGATTAATGAAGATATTAAAACTTTAATAGAATTAAAGTATTATACATATAGGGATTAATGAAGCTATTAGCACTTTAATAAAATTAAAGTATCGTACATTTAAAAATTTATGAAAAAGTTACTTTTATTGATTTAATTTCTAAATTCATCTAGTATTTTATGAACTTGACTTATTCTACCTAATAAATGATTAATTGTTAGTATTTTTTTCCCGCTTATACAAAAAAATTGGTAAATATTATTTGGAAAAATTCTTTGAGTAAAACCTATGAAGAAGATTATGACCAATTGAGTCAATGTGAGGAATTTAGTGAGATGATAATATTACCCTTGATGATGTCAATTACAATGTGACTTTCTATGAGTATTCTAAATTAGTTTTACTATTTGTTCCTTGGGATTAAGAAATGACTCAAAGATGGGATTGGAAATTATTTAAGAGGAAGGGTATAATAGGAGAATGCATATATTTAGGTTGAGCATCTTCTATACTTGTTTACTTTTTGTGATTAATAAGATTTCTTGTATTCCTTTAAAAAGAGAAGGGGCTTTCTAGTTTTACAAAGTTGAATAATTTTATATTTGAGTAACCTTAAATTATTGAAGGGATGTAGTATCATTGGATTACACGTTATTTATACAAGTTCTATCAGAATGTGATTTGAATTATCTCATTATCTATAGGCAATGCCATTAATTTGATTACCATCTTAGTACAAGATTTGGATGTGTTGGAATAAGAGATGATTATCAACCAACTTTACATGTAATTGATTTATGTCTTGATAAGCTTATAGACATGTTTGACCAACATAGGTAAGTGATGGTCTTTGTGAATCATGTTTAAACTAATTACATGATTGTATTTGATTATTGATAGATATGAGATGACATATTTTCTTATCAAGTAGAATTGTGAATTCGCATAGATTGATGAATTGTTATGTACATAGGTACTCATGTATTCCCTAGTATGCTCATGTATATAGTGTGATCTTTTCTATTCATTATGTGTCTTCAATGTGTATTATGTGTGTATTGGGAAGGTGTCAAATATGACTCAAAAGAGAGGGGTGAGTTTCTAGAGAGGTTTAAGTCTTTGCTTTAACTCAACTCGTGGTAGTCAACGCTAAAAGATCTTTGGCAAAAGTATTATTGATCTCATAGCATATGCTTTCTAAGTGAATCGTTTCATTTTCATTCTCTTCCATATCTTAGTGTCATTACAATAGCATAATTGATTGTAGATACACTAATTTGCACTAGATTTCATCCCCTGTCAGTTCCTAGTCACTAGGTGTCCTCGTGCAGGGTCGACGGTTCTTCATGACAGGAAGAACCCCGAGGGAGTGTAATGCTTCGTGGTTGAGCGGTAAAGATCTTTGATAGTGTTCTCACTCATGTTGTAAATATGGGAGATAGATGTTGCGAGTCCCTATCAAGATGATATTTGGATTTGTATTATAAATTCTTTGTAAATCAACCATATGGTCTCTTGTAACTAAAGTAATTTTCTTATGATTTGCAAATCTCTTGGCTTATGTAATTTAAATTTTGTGTCGAATTGTAACTTATTGTATCTATTCAATGTAATTGGACAAGTTGTTTTCTAATTAAAGACTAATTGTGTGTAATTTGTGTATTTTGTTATTTTAATAATATGGAGGTCCTTACACTCCTCTAAGGACGAGAAGAGAAAAAAAAAATCTCTTGTTTAATATAAATAACCTACATTAAAGATTCAATAATGTGGTTTAGGAAATTCCATTGAGGAAATGGCAAACTAGTGAGTTCAACCTAAACTAGAACATTAAGAGATGGTTCCTTATATACAACAAAGTCTTAAGCCAAGAGGATAATATGAGCAAGATTGAATGTACTAAGGGCCTTGCGAAAATGGCCTGAAAAACTTTACCTTCACAAAATAATAAATAAAAAATACATAATTGAGATTCTAAATGCCCTCTACACAAACCCTATGAGGGACTTAAGTAGAGTTGGCCAAACTAAGTAGCATGCTTTCAAACGGGATACAACCCAAGAAATATTCAACGGGGTATTATTTTGAGTCATTACAATACATTTTTAAATCTATAAATATGTTAGACAACATCACGAGTAGTGGAATTACATCATACATTACCTTCGAAAAAAAAATTATGCAACCATTTAGGAGATTTTTCATGTGTATTCAAGCCTGAAGTAGCCCCAACATCAAATACAGAGCTATTTTGGGTGGGTGACCATATGAAAAGGAAAACAATCACCCAAAGGTGAAGAAACTAGAAAAACCCACAAAAAAATATGAATTTCTCTTGCTTCAAAATATAATATGAAAGAAGGGTGATGATAGAGAGACATGAGTAGGAAAATATAGACCAAGCCTAAAACCAAAGCTCTAGAAAATTCTCCTCCCCTAGCATCATTTCTTTAGATCTCTTGTTTTTGTTTTTATTTTGTTTTGAATTTTAAATGTGTTATATGCTACTTTTTAATAATTTCATTTGTAGACATCAATATATCGGTATCTTTATCTTTTTAAAATAAAATTCAAATCTAAATAATTCATTTTAAATATTTTTCATGATCTCGATATCAAATGCTTCTCCCCTATTACCATTAAAGGTTGCACTACACATTAATTTTCACTTTTACTTAAGCTAATTTATTTTAAATATTATATACTTATATGAAAATAATGTTAATGTCCATTCAAACAATAAATAGATGTATAGCCACATGGAAAAGTAAGTAGATAAATAAGAAAAGAGATAAACACTATTTATTTTTGTTGGATTTTGCCAAGATCAAGAGGTCAATGAAATGTACAAGATAGAGACATAATATGGGACAAGAATAAACTGTATTCTCATCAATAGAAAATGATCAACAATCAACTGGATTATCTCTGTTACATACAATGTAGATGAGCCTGCTTATATAGGCAAGGCTAGGGATATGTATGAGCACACAAATATGACATGTGGCTCAATAAGAAACAAGGGTAGGTAGGAAATAGGTGTGGGTAGGTAGGAGAAATAATATAATATTCCACATGAGGTGGATCACCCACCGAAGGTGGAATTATCACTCCACAATAAGTGGATATGATAGTGTAATAACAAGATCAACACCATAAGAGGTGGAATTTCTCCTACACACAATATCCCAATGTGGCACAAACACCCAAGTGTCTCATATCCAAACTACTATGAAATGCATTATCCTAAGTAAACTTAAGTAAGTGTAATAATATCCATGATGAATAATTATTTACACCAACACTCCCCCTTAAGTGCAACTTAGGGGAATGCACTTAAGTCTACAATGCAACTAAGCAATGCAAGATGGGTCTCGGCTACGAGGCCATGTTAGGTACCCATGCACAAATGCAAATGCATGCAAACCAATGCAATGAAATCTCTCACAAAGTGGGGAAAGAGAGAAAAACCCAATGGGAAAAAACCCTCCCCCAAAAGAGAGATGAAAGCTATACAAGAGAACTCTCAAAGAAGTATGTGAGGAACAAAACCCCATGTGAGGAAAAAGTCCCCCCCATATGAGAGAAGAAGAGAAGTCAAACTGTGATCCTCTCTCAATGAAGAATCTGCACCAATGATAGAAGCTCGATGTATGAAGAAACTGCTCCACGAACGTCGAACAACATTCCTCCCCTTAGGAAGAAACAAAACCAAAGGTGTATCCATGAAGTCTCCCCAATCATGAAGGGAAGATGTATGAAGAAAACTCATGATGAAAGGAATCTCTGAAAACTGCTCAAGTGTCCCCATGTCGATGCTAAAAGATACCCCTTCCAAAGGTGGTGAACTGCTCCACACTACTGAAAAAGGAACTCCAACATCTAGTGGAGATGGATGTAGAACAATGTCCAAAGACTCATGTGTCTCCTCAAAGCATAAAGAGACCTCCTCCAACTGTTGTACATAAGTATCCACAATCATGTCAACCTCGAAAGAATGATCATGTAGAGAATGAACAAGAGGGTCAGAGTGTGCCCTCGCAACAATTGAAGAAGGATCATCTTCATCAAAGAGAAGATGAATGTCATCAATGATGTCTCCCAAATCTGCAATGTAGGATTCCATAAACAAACCTGGAATATCTGTCATGTAATCATCCCATGAATCTGAAGCTGGAAGACAATGTATATCCTACTGCACTGAATCACATGAAGGCAAAACTGTCGCACTATCTGCATCATCAGGTGCAATAGGTGATGTGATATCAATATGAGGAGATGAAATACAAGACTCAAGAACGGGTTCACATGTGAGAATCCCCATGTTCAAGTGTCCAAAGTTCTCCTCAAAATTTGAATCATCACAATAAGTGTGATCAACATGTGTAGAATCATCAAATGTGAAATCATCATCATCAACAAAATCTGAAAAGGAGTATAACCGAGATGCATGATCAACCATCCCAGTTGCAATGATAGCTCTAGTCTCCATGTCTCTAATAAAAACTGAGTCAGGTGTGAACTCCACAACTCTCTTAGTTGTGCCATGTGTGATTTGATAGATAGAAAGGAGATTGTTTGTCAAGTGGGGTACACACAACACATCATTGAAGGAGTTATCCCCAATGTCAATAGATCCTTTCCCAATCACATCCATGTATGTATGATTGCCCATCAAAATTTGTGGCATGGTGCAAGGCTCAAACGTAGAGAACATAGATTGTGAAGATGCCATATGATGAGAAGCCCCTGAATCTAGAAGCCATCTCTCTGAAGTATGATTTGTTGTAGCACATAGAGCTTTTCCTTTTCTTGTTCCAAAAGAGTGAGTCTTTCCACTTGTAGAAGCCATGAATGCTTGCCCTTTTCCTTTTGAATGTGAGGAAGTGGAAGTTGATGAATCATCCTTCTTGTAGACTTTAGGCAAATCAATGTTATGCTTTTTGATGATATGTGTGAGCTCATCAATCTTCTTAGTATGGCAACGATGTTCCTCATGACCAATCTTTTTACAATAAGCACAAGTAGGTCTCTCTCTCTTTGGTGAATTATCTCTCTTGGAAGAGGATGAATCTCCTTGTTGTGGAGAAGATGGTGCTTTTTCTTTAGGCTTTGATTGCCATTTCTTCTTGTTTGAGTTGTCCTTTCCTTGATTTCCTTTGTTTCCTTGATTTGCCACTAATGCTTGAGACTTAGAAGAAGCCTTAAGAATGCCCATGCTTATCAACTTAGTTTGTTCCATCATCAACATTTCATTGAAAGCATCAAATGTAGGCATTTTGTAGCTTGAACCCATTGTCATCCTATGAGTTTGGAAACTAGAAACAAATGCTGCATATTCTTGTGGAAGCTTTCCTATCAAGTTGAATATCAATTGAGTATCCTTCTTATCAATGCCACAATCTTTGAGTTGTGCCCTCAACTCATTTGCCTTAGTGACATAATCTTGTATAGTATCAAAGTTCTTGGGATCTAACATGGTGAGATCACTATCAATTTGATATCCCCTAATCTCATCAACTTGACCATACAAGTCTTGAAACTTTTGCCAAGCATCCTTGATTAGAGTGCATTTCTCAATATGAAAAATGAGATCCTTTGATACATACTTTCTTAAGGTACCAATTGCCATGATATTTTTAGTGAGCCAATCTAAGTGACCAACTGGATCAGCCTTAGGATCAGCTGGAGCAACAATAGTTCCATCAATGTAATGAGTGAGTCCTTTTTCCATAAGTTTACTCCATGCATCAATTTTCCAAGTAGCATAGTTATGTGGAGTTAAGAGAGGAAACTTAGAAGAACCCATAGCAGCAAAAAGGAATGAACACAAGAGCACAAAAGCACAAGAGACACCCCCCAAATTCAATCAATCAAAGTACCCCCCCTAAAGTGATGATTTTGGCACTTTATACTTAGTGCGATTACAATGAGCCACTTGCAAAACAAGGCAAAGTGGGCCTATGATGCAAATTTTACAACTTCTCAAATGAGATACAAGAGACTTCAATCAATAGTGCAATGAATCTAACTGAGATTCAAGCAAATATACAAGTACCAAGAGAGCCAAAAATGGCCAAAATCTGAAAGTACAATTTCTACTTACAATGACATCAATCTGATAGCATCATGTAAAAGTAGACGAAAAAATACGCACTTTCAAAAAAAATGGCACCTAAAAAGGAGGTCGGATGACCCCAAACGAAGCCTCTAAAGTTGCAAAAACTGGGATTACTCAGGGACAGTCACCAAAAACTGAATTTTCTGAAAAATCCGTGCATCAAAATCAAAAAATTCTTTCACCACTGCGGAGAGCACGAAATTCTAGCCCATTTCAAAAAAAAATTGCACCCAAAAAGGAGCAAAAATGAGCAAGTTATGGCCATTTGAAGTTGAACTGCAAAATCAAAAATGCAAATGAGAGGGGGTCAAAATTTTCAAACCCTGCTGATGTGGCGCTGACGTCAGCAAAACACTGTGTTAAATTTGACGGTCGTATGACCGTCGCCAAAACTTCGCCTCTCTGGCTGACTGGGCGTCCGTACTGTACGGACGGATGAGGTGGCGTGTTGACTGTGTATGTTCCATACTGTACGGAATTGTTGACTGTGCAGGGCGACTGGGCGATGATGACTCGGCGTACGGATGCCGGTATCGTTGACTGGATGTCCGCGTGGCGGACGAGCTGGCTGAGCGATGCCGGCTCTGCGTGGGCCGCTCGCGGGAGGCGGCGGACTGAGGGAGCCGCTGGTGGCGGTGAGCGTGGACTGAAGCCGGAGCGGACGCTCGCAGGGAGGAGCCAAGGCACGGGATGAGGGAGACGTGGCGGTGTGGGCGCCGAAGCCGAGAGCCGGCGGAGCTACCTGCTGAGGGCGCCGAAACAAGGTGGGCGGCGGGCGCAGATCGGACGGAACGGAGGTGCCGGTGCCGGGTTGTCGGGAGCTGCCGGAGACGTGCAGGGAACCTGCGGCGGTGCGGGTACAACGCGCAGTGGCGGGTACAGTCTCTGCAAAAAAGCCTGCAACCTGCGCAGGTAGGAGGGTACGGGGGTCTGCGGACCCCCAACAAATATATATTTTTTTATTTTTTTTGCTTCTTTTTCAAATTTTTTTGATTTTTTTTGAATTTTTTGAATTTTTTTGATTTTAAACAATTTTTCGAAAAATAATATTTTCAGACAATTTTTTTTTTTTCGAAAATAATATAAAAAATTTAAAAATCCGTACGATATATGCAAAAATGGAGAAAAAAAATTTCTCACCAAAATAGGCCAACTTTATAACCAAAATTCATGGAAATGGCCTTCCGGACGCAATGGCGAGGTCGGATCTGGTCTAGGACGCCTCCAAAAGGTGCTGCTCCTCAGATCTGCCTCTTGACGTCGCAATAATGCCTCTTCGAGACGAATCAATGAGACTCCAATAGCTCTGATACCATGTTGGATTTTGCCAAGATCAAGAGGTCAATGAAATGTACAAGATAGAGACATAATATGGGACAAGAATAAACTGTATTCTCATCAATAGAAAATGATCAACAATCAACTGGATTATCTCTGTTACATACAATGTAGATGAGCCTGCTTATATAGGCAAGGCTAGGGATATGTATGAGCACACAAATATGACATGTGGCTCAATAAGAAACAAGGGTAGGTAGGAAATAGGTGTGGGTAGGTAGGAGAAATAATATAATATTCCACATGAGGTGGATCACCCACCAAAGGTGGAATTATCACTCCACAATAAGTGGATATGATAGTGTAATAACAAGATCAACACCATAAGAGGTGGAATTTATCCTACACACACTATCCCAATGTGGCACAAACACCCAAGTGTCTCATATCCAAACTACTATGAAATGCATTATCCTAAGTAAACTTAAGTAAGTGTAATAATATCCATGATGAATAATTATTTACACCAACAATTTTAATATTTGTTCAAAAAAATAATTTATTTTAAATATCATTTTCTTGAGGCTATAATCTTATATGGGCTAATATTGTCAACTCCAATGACAACATTCATCTTTTGTAAGCATGTAACTATTTCTATATTATTAATATAGTTTAGTCTTTGGCCTTTTACCTAAAAAAAAATTGTTTGGTTTATTTTTAATTAAAGAATTGTCTTATATTTCAACAATTAAAAAAATGTATTTTCTTTAATTTCACTTTTAGATTTTTTTTTGTAAAAATAATAACTAATATATAATATATATAATTAATTTTAAAACAACTAAATAAAAAATAAAGTATGGACATAGTTTAGATATAGTTATTTGTTTTGTTTCACTTATTATTATTTGCTAATATATCTTGGTTAGGCACCTATGAGCTAAAAAAAAACATGAAAAGCTTCCATGTTACTCATAACCATTAAATTCACCAAATACATTAAACATATAATGTAATTCTCTAAATTCTATCAAAAACTCTTTTAACTACTCATTGAAATATACTACCTTAAAATACAAGACAATCAATCCAACAACCCAAATCCATAAAAATAAAAAACCAATGCATTATAACCTTGTTTCTGATCTATCTCACATAAGATCATACATAAATCTATATAATTTGAATGTCCGTCAATTCATAAAACTATATCATTTCATATTAAGATATTACATCATCTTCAACCTATCACACGTGATAATTGGTGTGTATCATTATCAAACACCAAAAAAGTAACTACACATAGTCTTCCTTCAATCTTCATCTTCAAAAAACTTTATTGTCTATCATTTATTACTATAGTATTATACTATCAAATTTTTCCATAAAAATGAATCTAGGGGCAAGTAGCATAGCCCCCTTTGCTTCATAGGAAACTTACATTTTTCAAAACTAGCCTCTTGCATGACATGTGAAGGTATCACTAAGTTGAATTTAGAATCCTCATCATAGTGATAGACCAAAACATTTAAACCATATTTTGAGGGTAATTTGAATTTCAATTCATTTACTAGTTCTATTACCACGTGATGGAGTCTACACACACTCTCTCCCAAATCATAAAAGTGTCCAAGTTGAAAATTTAAGAATGCCTCATCTTGGTTCTCCACACCACTAATACTATCATGCAAAACATATCTCTCTCCCACCATGAACAATATTATGTACAACTCAAAGTTTGTGCAACATCAAAGACATCATACCTACCCACTAACTAATACAGGTCTAATAATCATCTTTACATTGCCACATGAATCGATCAATTTCCTTTACTAGTTCCCAAATTCTCATCATTCACAACCTTAGGTCCAAATTTAAAATTGATTTATCCAATTATTCTACAAAATATTGTATTATGTCTTCCTTAGTTGCTCTCTCCTCGTGCATTATTCCCTTATTGCTTGCCTTAACTTATCTATCTATCACACTCCTTGTTACCTCATTCTCTTTGAATATGAAGTCATTTTTTAATTACAAAGAAAAAAATCGAAACTCCATAGCATATGCTTCCACTCTATCACTTCCTTAAATTATACCATTAAAACAATTGCATCAATTAATAATTCATTCGCCTCCACCATGTGTAATAAACCCTTTACAACCCAACTTCAATCCTCTCCTTACACACCCTATCACCTCACATTCTTGAAAGTTTTTTTATCCCACTTTATCAATCATTACACAACAACCCAACCCCTTATCAAGCATACTAATTGTTTGTATTATTAGTTTTTAACCCTTTGGCTATTTGACAAAGCATCACTAATATTATGTTTATTATTAAATATTGATTTGACATTTTAATGAAATTTAAATTAAATAATTTTTTGTTGATACTCTCACATCATTAAAGCCTATCCCTTACTACATTATAATAACATCTCTCTATAAGATTTAATAATTTATGGCAAAGCCTCCCTAATCTTTATGATGGATTTCAAAATATTGATAAAGTCTTGTAGAGGGTGGACTTGAGATTGACCCTCGTTCTAGGGGTTCTTTATCATGGCCTTTGAATCAACCTCAAACAAGGATGAGGGGCCAACATTCCTTTATACTCAAGCCATAGTTTCCATGTTCCAAATATCACCAACTCTCTCAATATCATGTTTATTTGGACCAAAATACCTAACCTTTCTCTCTCTTTTTAGTGTGGCTTGTGCTATAAGTCTATTGGCAATGCAATAGGATTTTTTTTTTAAGGTTGACTTTGCTACTTTAAATTTATCTCACACAATCTATCCTCATATTTTGGTGGGCATTGACACATGTAAGGCCCTTCCAACATATGTAGTCTTGTAGGGGATGGATCAACCTTAGATCCATCTTGTTGATTTAGAGGGCCTCTCCTTCCACTTTTGATGATGCTCTGTTACTAGGAATTTGGCTTTTGATTGCCCTCATTCTAGCTAAAACGTTTTATTCCTCAATTATTTAAGGAAGAATACCCTTCTTCACCACCTAACCATTGATCTTAATGATCCTGACTCTACGTAGAATGAGCTTGCTCCTATTGAGCCGCTATTGTTTGCCTCTAATGTTGTTGTGGATCTTTATGTACTTGTTGGGTGATCTTCCTTTTATCTTGCACCTATAGCTCTTACGTGATTGTTCATTATGTCCTCTTTATGATAAATGATGTTATGGATCCTACTCTTGTCGAATCTAGGGTTCCTACTTTCTATCTATGGCTAGTAAAGCCTCCTCCAATTATCTCATCTTTGTTCAAGAGTCCTTGACCCCCTCTCTTATTTGTTGAATGCTCTAGATTGGGGTGGCAAAGACAAACTACCCTTATTTGTCCCCTCACTCTAAAGATGAGAGACACTTTTATTTATGCACTATTATTCAAACGATGAAGAAAGGTCTTCCTAAATCTATATTAGAATCTCACACCCAAATCAAGAGTGTGTTTGTCCCAAATCAAGATCAATAATAATATAAGTCTTTGATCCTTTAGTCTTGTGAAGTTGATGTGTTAGTGTGTTGTGATGCTATAACTTGATTTTTTTACCTTTCTTTAAATTATTACTTATTAATTTTTTGATTGATAATTAGATAATAATTTGAATTCTTTCAAACATTCTCTTTATCTTATAATTCAAAAATGTTCCTCTAAACACAATAAATATTTATATATTAAATAAATTATTTTATTTTAAAATCACTAGAAAAGAAATATTAATACAAATTAGTATCTAGAAGAATCATTTTGAAATGACTTTAAAATAATTGAAAATCAAATTAAAGAATAAATTAACAAAAAGTAACTGGTATTATGGTGAGTTGCTTAGATCTGAATAGACCCACCACCATAAAGTCATTCTTACCTTGTAGAATGACCCAACACCATAAATTTTAAAATTAATAAAAAATAATAAATACTAGAGAATATATACAAACACTTGACGACACTCATGGTTGGGAAGCTAGTGTTCTTTCCTTTGTTTCAATCTAAGTCCAAATCTAATATTTTACAAAAGTAGGATAATAAGAAGAAACAATTTGGAATAAATTATAAGAATTAAAGACACCTAAACATTTTTCCTTGATAAAAAAGTTTTCTTGAAAAATGATCCATGATGTGTGATGTACGAATAAGATTATGCAAAGAAATATTTAATTTTAAACTCAAACACGTTAATAATAAGATGCCCACATTCACCCTTGGATCTTGAAGGCCTCCACGATCACCATGGGATTAAATACTTTAGTTGGGTTCACAACGGTGAACATATTTGGAGCTTGGACAATACAAAAGAAGCATTAATAAATGTTGAGAAGCGCTATAAGCTCAACCTTTTAGAATATCATGGGTGTGAATTTGAAATTCAATGGCTGTCATCTATGACATTGACTTGGTTAAGCATTCATGTATTTCGTTATTAAATATAAAATTAACTTTATCAATGTATATCAAATATGAAGCTTCAAGTATTATAGATCATTTGTATATTTGTGTGTTATTTTTAATCTTTATTTCAATTTGTTGACTAAATCCACCTAAGAATTTGAGTAATGGAGAATTTTTTCAATTATCAAATTCCTTGACGGTGTTTATAAAACTTGTCGTTCAAATATTTTAGGCATAGACACCAAGGTGAATAGATTGTAGAAGTCTAAAATGGTGAACATTAGACCCACAATCATGATTTAGACCCACTGTGATTAGATCTAGACTTATGGATATCAATTTTGCATTTATAATGATGAACATGGTATTCAAAATGTTAAATTTTGAATCCTAAAGTAATCATTTGATAAACCCTTATTTTTATATAACAACAAACTAGTATAAATGATTGTTTCTAAAACCTACATTTATAAAATAATAATAATTAAAACCAATCAACTCAGAGAAGCCCTCTTTAGAAATAAGTATACAAACCCATGCAATATTCTTGGTATTCAAATAACCCAAATCATCCTAACTAAAAACTTAAGTTCCTTTATTCAATCAAGCATACCCAAATAATTAAAAAAATAGACGAAGAAATAATAATATTAAAAAAACCCACATTAAAAAGGAAAGTTAAAGGTAAACCTATTACATATAATCGTTGAATATTCTCAAGCTTGGACATTCATCCAAATCCCAAATCCAATACTTTCAAGGGAATGAAATATGGGTCAATCAAAAGTATGGAGAACCTAATGGGTCTCATACCTGCAACCTCTTAATTGTCAAAACCATATAAATCATGATATTTTTCTTATGGGTATTAGTGAATAAGCCTAATTTGGCAATTTTCACTAATATTTAGGGATTTCAAATGTGCTACAATTGGGATAAGCCAAATGTTAAACTGAATAAATCCATGTGATTTGATCTCAAAGTTACGATTACCATTCTTGTTCTTGTGAAAGCCACCTTTTATGGTATGACTAGAATCATATGCTAACTATTATCGTTATCAGTAGAATTGTGTATTCTATTTTATTGTTAGAAAACATAATACAATTATAGACCCCCTTGCCCATGTAGCCAACTTAATCCTACTATATTAAAGTGAATGCAAATTCAACTTGAGTTTGCACCTCTCAAGCACGTGTAGGATTGAGATTGTTGCATAAGTGAATGAAGTTATCTACATAGAGAATAAATACATTACTGGAGGTGTAAAGTGAACTATGTTATAATCAAACAAACAAAAGTGACAATTTATTTTGTTGTTGGTTGGTTTTATATAGTGTTAAACTATCATAAACATGAACAAATTCTTGCACATAAATTTATATTTTAATTATAATCTATAGAGGGAAAAAAGTGAATCTCTCTGATACTGGATTAACACTAGTCAAGGACTCACTCTTCAACCTCTACACCCAGGATGTGATACTAAGTGTATGACTGTTTGGTACCCCTTCAATGACACTTAACATGTCACAAAGGTCTCCTAATGTAACTCTATGACATTCTATCTATAGACGCACATGCAGGTCTTAGATGATAGTGCAACGTGTTGGCAACCCATACGAACAAAGGCACAAAGTCCATACAAATGATGGATTGTGACGAAAATGTGTCCAGATACTAAAACCACATAAAGTAATAAAACAAAAAGTGATATGCGACTAATTATGAAATAATGAGAAATAAGAGAATTTGGAGAGTCTCGCAACTGGTCCACACTTGAAGCCTCTAGCTAGCTCCTCAAATCAACTTGGCAACCTACACACAAAGAAAGAAAGGATGAAATGTTGTGGCTATGTTTTAGAGGCCTGCCACAGTCAGACCCCCCATTTTGGTGTTTCCACCTCCACAAACAACTAAGATAGATAGGAAGTTAAAAGAAATCAATAGATAAATGATATAACAATGATGATTAATAATATGCTATGGAGATAATATTGGAAAAAGGAAGAAGAGAACTCCCCTTCCACACACAAAGTGAAGGCTTGTTGGATGAAGAAGAAGAAGGAACCAAGATTCCTCAAAGTATGATGGTAGTGGTGATGTGAGAGAGCCTAATAGACAACCAAGAGAGATTCTAGGTGATCATGGATACAAGAAAATAGTTGTAAGATCAAAATCATGACCCAAGAGATAGAAAGCAATACTAGAGAGTTCAAATGAGTGATTAAAGATCCAAAAATTCGCTTGAAGGGAGAAGATATCCATGCTACATGAAGGTGGATGCTAGCGGTCACATGCAAAGACATTACAGGCATCTTCTAGGCGCAAGCGTAATGCTCAAATGACCACCTTCAGACTATCAAATTTGTGGGACATGAGTGCGGTGCACAGACATCCCCTCAACACGCTAGTGCCTACGAGTCAAACAATCAACATGGTCGAGAAAAGGACAAGGCAAAGGTTGACGGGGCTGGTGAGATGGAAAAAAGGACAAATTGGTTAAGGAGTTCTCCAATCAGCGTAAAGAGAAGGTGCTTATGTAGCATAGAATTACATGGAGTGTAATTTATGGCACTACATTTTGCCCCCACTTTAGCTAGCATATTATTATTATCGAAATGTGAGCTAAAATAAATATTATTGATATTCGAAGGGGAAGCAAAATTTTTGATTCGTGCGAAGATGCCCCCAAGAAAGTGTCTTGAATCTTCAAAGAGATATTGCTCCAGGTTGTTCCATTAAAAACATGTTAGCTGTAGACAAACATGTTAGATGAAAAAGCAAAAAATATGATATGACAAGCAATGAGATAACATATAACAATAAAAATATAATTTGATTACACTAGTATGGGTAGCACGTTGTGCTAGAGAGCCATACGATAAGGTGATTTTAGATAGAGTGGATTGGCCCCCACAAAAGGGTAATAAGATCCAACGGTTTGGCCCCTACCAAGGAAAACAAGATAGTAGTTTATAGATTTTGTCAATATGGGTAGCAAGGTATGCTAGATAGTCATACGATAGGGTGACCTTAGATCAAGTGGATTGGCCCCCACTAATAGACAAACAAGATAATGGATTTTGTCAGTATGGGTAGCACGTTGTGCTAGATGGCCATATAATGGGGCGACCTTAGATCGAGTGGATTGGACCCCACTAATAGGAAAACAAGATAGATCACGTGATTTAGCCCCCACTAATAGACAAAAAAGATAGATCAAGTGGTTTGGCCCCCACTAACAGGAAAACAAGAGAATACAAGATGCAAAAAAGATCATGCGAAAATGCAAAAGAATGCACAAATATGAAAGCGTAGGAGGCCCCCCCTTAGAATGGTATGTGTGAAACACGTCATTCTAAGGAGAAGAGATGTTGTGTCATGTCAACATGATGAGATGTTTCTATGGAATGCCACCTTGCAACAGATGACACATAGCACACACAACATCAACAAAAACATAGGAGCACAAGGGGATCCACTAATTTGATGTTAGAACCCATAGCAATGAGAAAAAAGATAATAAATATAGTTGCTTATGGGCGTTTCATCATGGCACTGAATGTTGTGGGTCATATGAAGAAGGCACATGAAGACAAATGGAAAATAAAAATTGGGTCAACATGGAAGAGAGCCTAAATGCCCCCAATGCTTTGCATCGTCCCTGATATCAAAAATCAAGATGTGACAAATAGAAGAAAGGTGATTGACAAATAGAAGAAGATTATAACAGAAAATCCCTTGTTTCCAAGCACCTACGGAGTGACTTGGTTCCTTCGAGAGAGCATGTAACATAGAAGGATAGATGACCTCCCATTTCCAAGTACCAACGGGGTTACTTGTCATAACCCTCTTTCTGGACCTTGATATGACTTGCTATTATTATTATTATTATTATTATTACTGGTTTTTTTATTATTATTATTATCACTACTGCTACTACAACTATGCTTATTATTATTATTTTGAATTTCATGAGTAATGTTAAGAAATGATAAATACAATGGGGTTGAAGCTATTTTTTAAAAGAAAAGTAATTAAATAGTGGTGACACACTCTCGAGGTGTAAATCTATTTGGAATTTTATATTTCTTGATGGAAATTGAATAAGCATGGAATTATTTTAAAAGAAGAATTAATAAGTGGTGACTCACTCATAAGGACATAAATTTGAAAATTATTTATTTATTCAACATATTAATCAAGCACATGTCATAGGAGAAAATGAGAAGATTCTAGAAGCAAATTTTGAATTCAGATTTTTAATGCATGGTCAAATGTAACCACCACTATGACAAGTTGAAAGGAATATATCTTGCATGAAAGAATTTCAAATTCAAATTTAATATGCATGTAACCCCCACTATGCCATCAATCAATTTTGCATGAAGACAATTTTGGAAAAGAATCTCTAATCAATTACTTTTTTTGGTAGTGGAAAATGACTCCTTTTCTATATAGTATTTCAAAATAGGGAGTTCATTGGGGGGGGGGGGGGATGAAGAAGCAATTTCTTGAGTTCATGCAATATCATGTTAGTAGTAGTAGGATTTTTTTTGTAGACACATTGTATTGTAGGAGATAGGATTTTCAAAGCTTTTTGGAGGAGATCTTACCAAGCTACAAGGAAGAATTGAAGAAGATTAGTTGAGGGATTTGGAGACGAATTCTACAAGAAGCTCTTTGTTTAAATCTAGGTTTCGTCCTTGCCCATTTTCTTGACTTCTTTCAAATGAAAAAAGGAAGGGAAATTTTATGATGTATTTTGTATGGTAGAAATTGTAGGAAATAGATCTATGTGCCTTCTTACTTGCATTTTTTAATTTTTTTTCGTAATGGATTTTATGTAGTTGAAGGAAGAGAGAATTTTATTCACTTACATGTTTTGTTTTTTTATTCCTATTGTAAATTTGTTAGTTCAAATAATATATGCATATCTCTCAAAAAAAAAACCTCCCTTGATTCAATTTGATAGAGGAGATTCTCATACTTATTGGAAATAAACTTGTATATATTGATTTCATTTTAAATTAAACATGCAAATGTGATTAACCTATTAATGGGTCTACCGGGGTTGATCTAGCTCTTTCTTCAAAGAAGATTAAATGGGAACCACCTAGCAAACAGTGGATAAAGATTAATTTCAATAGTGCATCAAAAGGAAATTCGGGAACCTCAGGTATTGGAGTGGTGGCGAGGGATGACAACGGATCTATCCTATTCAAAGGAGCTCA